>NC_057806.1:656830899-656991559 GCF_018294505.1 Triticum aestivum
CTCATCTATAAACTATTCACAGGGTCAGCAGTCAGAGTTTGCAACATGTCTGATCAGAGTGACAGCCAGAACTTGTCAGAGCAGCAAGTGTAGATGAGTGAGGGCACTAGTCCCTCCAGCTCTTCAGATGATGGCAGCAGAAGTACTCCTAGCAATTTACCAAAAGCTGCCACCAGACAGAGGAAGAAGAGAACTTCAGATTCTGAAGATGAAGATTATGTGGCAGAGGAAGAGGCCACATCAAAGAGAGTTGAGCCAGCACAGGGCACAAAGCCAGGCTTAAAGATCAAAAGGCCAGCAGGCAGGCAGCCTATGTCAAAGGCTAGAGCTTCAACTGAAAAGCCTGCACCCAAAGAGCCAGTTGCTGCTGAAGGCAAGAAGAGAAAGGAAAGGGTCAAGAAGACCGTAGCCAAAGTGCTTGGAAAGGCTTCCATTATGGAAGAGGAAGAGGAAGAAGAGGTTGCTGCACCAGCACCTAAGGCACCCAAGCTAATGGTTGATGCTATCAAATCAGGGGCTACTGCATCTAAGCCCAAGGCTGCATCAAAGGTCAAGACAGCACCAAAGAGAAATACAAGGAGCATACCTGTTGCTGAGAAGAACAAGGCCCCAGTGCCTGAAGCTGCTGAAGAAGAGGATGAAGAGCAAGTTCTCAGAAAACTCAAGCCCAAGATCCCAGACCACAACGATGCTCATCCTGTGGCTGAGGATATGAAGCTCAGGAGAGACTCAAGGCTGAGGAAGTGGAGAGAAGCATATCCGTATGCTTCAAGGAGAAGGACTGCTGTGGATTACAGATTTCACACCAAGGAACAGTAAGATTTCTATGAGACAGTACTGCTTGATAAGAAGCCCATTGTTTGTGACATGAGATGGGTCGACTGGACCTACATGAAGGAAAATGAGGAACACTACCCTGGAGTGTATGACAGCTTTAGTGCTTGTGGAGTTGCAGACTTTGTTGGGCAGAAGCTCACAAAGTGGAACGAGGAGCTCATTATGCAATTCTACTCCACAGCACACTTTTATCCAGATGGTAGGATCACATGGATGTCTGAAGGTACGAGGTACCAATCAACTGTTGAGGAATGGGCAAAGTTGATCAATGCCCCAGAGGAGCAAGCAGATGACTTGGACATTTATGCCAAGAAGAAGATGGACCACAACTCAATGTCCAATATGTACAAGGAAATTCCAAATGAAGCACTTGATACTTTCAAATTTGGCTCAGTGCATTATCTTCTGTCAGGGCTGCCAACAATCAATTGGATACTGAGGCACACCTTATTGCCCAAGTCTGGAGATCACAAGATGATCAGAGGCCATGCAATCAACTTGCTACATATCTTTGATGTGCCACAGAAGTCCAAGGTGATGAGCCTTATGGTAGAGACTATCAAGAGGACTGCAGCAGATCAGAAGAGGAGCTGTGGATATGCCCCACAAATTCAGGAGCTCATTAACGCCAAGATGGGCACGGGCATATACTTGTTGGACAAGGAACACCTGCCCATCCGTCCAGATTTTGAGGACAATCAAGTTGTTATGACTGAGAATGAACCATCATCTGCCCAAGCACAAGCCAAGAAGGAGAAGGCAAGGAAGGAGAAAGCTGCCAAGATGCCAACTCAAGAGGAGGCATCTGAATATTTCCTGAAAACCAAACAAGAGCAGCTTGGTTACCTAATTGCATCCACCCTGTGGATTGAGAAAGGACTAGCCACCCTAACTCCGAACCAGGCAAGCTTAGAAAGGATCATGGAACAAAAGTTCTATGACTTGGATGTCAAGGTGACAGAGATTCAGACTGTCGTGGAGCAGCTCCAGGATGACATGGAGGAGAGGAGAGGCAGGACTACAACTGATGCCTTTGCTAGAGTGCCACGAGGTCCGAGGTCGTCTGCAATGCCAGTTGTTGACCCCAGAGCCACCACGTCTGCACCAGCTACAGCCTCAGTTCCACCAGCTCCAGCGTCTACTTCAGCTCCAACTCCAGCGTCTACGGAAGCCTTCGTCCTTGGAGTGATCCGGACTCCACCACCACCTGAAGATCAAGCCTGAGCGTCGATCTAGCACTATGCATTTTCTAGGAACTTTTTGGTAACTTGTTGCCAAAGGGGGAGAAAAATGTATAGATCATAGGCTTCGAGAGAGAGAATGTTGCTTTTTTCTCTCTTGCTTTATTTGGTGGTTTTTCGAACTTTGTTTGCTTTTGAGTGCTTGAGATACTACGTCATTATCTGTGAGACATTGATGATCATGTGTTTGATCATAAGCTACACTTAATGCTATTATCTTATCAATCTTATGTGATCATTCACTATTCTTGGTGATGAGTGCATGTATTTCATTCTTATCATTTTAAGCGCTCCACCAAGATGTATGTGACATGGAAGAGTAACCCATGACTCTAACTCCTTGTGCATTTGCAGTCCAAAGCAAATTTTAAATATGCACAATTTTAGGGGGAGCTCTTACTTATCACATACTTCTCAAAGCGACAATATATTTCATGCTTATTATCATTTGTCGAAGCTTTGATCTATATGTTGTCATCAATTACCAAAAAGGGGGAGATTGAAAGTGCAACTATCCCTAGGTGGTTTTGGTAATTCATAACAACATATAGCTCATTGAGCTAATGCTATTCCAAGATGATTATTTCAGGAAAGCTCAATGATTGGCATGGCATGGATGTGAAAGTGGAACCCTCAAAATGCTAAGGACAAAGGATTGGCTCAAGCTCAAAAGCTCAAGACTCTTCATTTTATATTTTAGTGATCCGAGATCACATTGAGTCTTTAGGAAAAGCCAATACTATCAAGGAGGGATGAGGTGTTGCTTAATGAGCCTCTTGCTTCATGTGCTTAGTGGTATGCTCCAAAACCCTCCACTACTTTCCCATATCCACATTTGACCTAAACCCTAAGCCAAGCTCGGTCCTACCGATTCTTCCTATCCGGCGCCACCGAGTTTCACTTGTCATAAGCCACTCCCAAACCCTAGCAATTCGGTTCTACCGATAGGGATCTCGGTCTCACCGAGATGGGATTGCAAACTCTCTGTTTCCCTTTCGTAACTTTTCGGTCTCACCGAAAGAGCGGATCGGTCCCACCGAGATTGCAATGTAAATTCAGTGTTTCCTTTTTGTAATTTTTTGGTCTCACCGAAAGAGCAAATCGGTCCCACCGAGTTTGCCTGACCAACTCTCTGGTTAGCTAATTACCAAATTCGGTCTCACCGAGTTTGTGTAATCGGTCTCACCGAGATTACGTTTTGCCCAAACCCTAACCATATCGGTCCTACCGAGTTTCATGTCAGTCCCACCGAAAATCTCTAACGGTCACTAGGTTTACATTTTCGGTCCGACCGAGTTTATTGATTCGGTCCCACCGAGATTGGAAAACTGTGTGTAACGGTTGGATTTTGTGTGGAGGCTATATGTACCCCTCCACCTCCTCTTCATTCGAGGAGAGAGCCATCAGAACACATACACAATTCCAATTCATATGTTCTGAGAGAGAACCACCTACTCAAGTGTTGAGACCAAGATATTCCATTCCTACCATATGAATCTTGATCTCTAGCCTTCCCAAGTTGCTTTCCACTCAAATCTTCTTTCCACCAAATCCAAATCCTATGAGAGAGAGTTGAGTGTTGGGGAGACTATCATTTGAAGCACAAGAGCAAGGAGTTCATTACCTACACACCATATATTACTTCTTGGAGAGTGGTGTCTCCTAGATTGGCTAGGTGTCACTTGGGAGCCTCCGACAAGATTGTGGAGTTGAAGCAAGGAGTTTGTAAGGGCAAGGAGATCGCCTACTTCGTGAAGATCTACCGCTAGTGAGGCAAGTCCTGTGTGGGCGATGGCCATGATGGGATAGACAAGGTTGCTTCTTCGTGGACCCTTTGTGGGTGGTTGCTTCTTCGTGGACCCTTCGTGGGTGGAGCCCTTTGTGGACTCGCGCAACCGTTACCCTTTGTGGGTGGAGCCCTCCGTGGACTCTCACAACCGTTACCCTTTGTGGGTTGAAGTCTCCATCAACGTGGATGTAGGATAGCACCACCTATCCGAACCACGGGAAAAACATCCGTGTCTCCAATTGCGTTTGAATTCTCCAAACCCTTCCCTTTACATTCTTGCAAGTTGCATGCTTTACTTTCCGCTGCCAATATACTCTTTGCATGCTTGCTTGAATTGTGTGATGATTGCTTGACTTGTCCTATAGTAGCTAAAATCTGCCAAGAACTAAAATTGGGAAAAGGTTAAGTTTTTATTTGGTCAAGTAGTCTAATCACCCCTCCCCCCCTCTAGACATACTTTCGATCTTACACAAACAAAACATCACGTGTTACATGTACCTTTTTGCTTGCCGGATCATACACACGGTAGCACTTGGATCCTTCCTCGTAACCAACGAATATCATCATGGTTGAGCGATTAGAGAGCTTGGTGATTCTGGGGCCGAGCTTCTTGACATGCGCCACACACCCGAATGTGCGCAGGTGCTGCACGCTAGGCTTGCGGCCGTGCCACGCCTCATAGGGTGTCACTCCGTCCAGGCTGCGTGTTGGCGCCCTGTTAAGGAGATACACCGCCGTCTTCACCGCTTCTGCCCAGAAGAACGACGGCACCGCCATGCTCTTGAGGAGACAGCGCGCCATCTCGACGACGGTTTGGTTTCGACACTCCACCACTCTGTTTTGCTGAGGAGAGTAGGGTGCGGTTGTGTAGTGCTTGATGCCTTGTTCATCACAGTACTCTTTGAACTCCAGCGAGTTGAACTCGCCGCCTCTGTCTGACTGAAATGCCCAAAGTTTGCACCTCCCCTCTGCTTCAGCCATTACCTGCACCCGCTTGAACTTCTGGTGTGCTTCGTCCTTGGATTTCAGCAACTCCAACCACATATAACGTGAGTAGTCATCAACTACCAACAAGAAGTACTTGTTACCTCCGGGCATTGTTGGCGTAATCGGTCCGCACAAGTCTGTATGGACTAGCTCAAGCCCTTGTTCAGCATAGTATCCGGCAACTTGAGGGAAGGGCGCGCGGTGCTGCTTGCCCAACGTACAGCCATCACAGTATTCCTCGACGCGGTCTATGATCGGCATGCCACGCACCATCTGCTTCGATGACATGGCACACAAGGCCCGGAAGTGCAGGTGTCCCATCCTAGCGTGCCATCACCAGGTGATGTCGTCGGACTTGGCAAGGAGGCAGACAGGAGCATCAATGGAGATTACGCTCGTGTACAACCTGCCGGCCATGCGCTTGACTCGAGCTAGCACGCGCCGGACCGGATCATGGATGGTCATCATTCCGCCCTCAATCCCAATCTTGCATCCTCCTTCGTCAAGCTAACCCACTGAGATGATGTTACTGCGGAGGCTGGGGATATAATAGACATCTGAAAGTGCTCTCTGATCTCCATTTTTGCACCTGAACACAACCACACCTCTGCTTTTTATGGCCACGATAGAGCCATCACCAAACTTCACAGTGTCGTGCACTCCCTCGTCGAGCTTGGCAAACATTGTTCTCTCCCTTGTCATGTGACTAGACGCACCAGTGTCAAAGTACCATAGACCATCGGGCGAGGGAACAAGGATCAACTTTTCTTCATTCAGGAAGACAGCCTGCGGCACGACGAGTTGTGCGGAGTTGACATCGGTGACCACTGCCATGAGCAGCCCCTGATCATGTTCGTCGCCGCCATCGCGGATGAGGTTAGCCTGTTCCTTCTTCCCTTGTCCCTTTTGCTTCTCCAGCCATGACCAGCAGTCCTTTTCCCAGTGTCCGGTCTTGCCACAATGGTGGCATTTACCCTTCTTCTTGCCGCTGGAGTTGCCCGATCCTCCCATGCCGCCGCTGCCCGGTGCAGGTCTGCCACCGCCGCCACCGTGAGGTTTGGCCTTGCCCGGCGACTTGTTCTTGCCGCCGCCGCTACCGGACGATGAACCGCCGCTACCGCCCAGCTTCTCCCGGGCCAGCCACTCCTCATGAGTGAGCAGGAGGCGCCCGGCGGTCTGCGCGCCGTTGTCGAGGTCGTAGTGATCCTCACATGCAGAGAAGCGGCCGACAAGCTCCTCGATGGACATGGTTTTCAGATCAAGCAAGGACTCGATCGCCATGGCCATTGGGCGGTACCGACGCGGCACCACTCGGAGAAATTTCTGGACTGCCTTGTGGTCGGTGACGGGGTCGCCGTACAACTCCAGATAGGCGACGAGGGCGGCGAGCCGCAGCCCGAAGTCCTCGACGGACTCCCCATCTCTGAAACGGAGATCCTCGAACTCCGGCCGGCGCACCTGCGCCTTGGCTTCACAAGCACGCTCACTGCCCATCCGCATCGTCTTGATGGTCTCCCACGCCGTCTTCGCTGTGTCCTTTGCGGCAGCACACGCAGCATCTCTGGCGGAACGCCGGTGAGAATGATCTGCAGTATGCGCCGGTCGTCGTTCTCGTCGGCGGCGTCGTCGGTCACCGTGGACTAGACACGGGCGACCTGCAACTTGACTTGCATCACAAGCACCCACTCCTGGTAGTTCGTGCGCGTGAGCATCATGGACGCCCCCGACTCCTCTCGCACCACACGCTCCACCACGCGGTGCTCGCCGCCGCTGCTGCCGGTGAGGCGCGCGAGCTGCGCCTTGGATGAAGGCGTCTTCAGCGGCGACTTCGTGCCACTCTTGTTCTTCTTCTCCTCCTCGCTATCTGACATGGTACGCCGCGGATCAGACACCGCCGGCCACCAGAGAGTGGATCGAACACCACGGCTCTGATGCCAATTGTCGTTGCCGGACTTAGTGAGAGCGATCAGATGAGGTCGAGCGAGAGAGACGGAGGTAGACGAACGAGAGAGAGAGGTTTGTGCTGCCTAACTGTCGCAGCGTTTTCCGTCTCGTTCATTCCTTTTATCTGAATACAAAACGAGCTGACTTTCTCTCCCAGCCTGGCCACTATGATCCGCACAACGCGCGAGGTCCCGCGATTGCGTTCACAGCCAAGGCCCACGATCAGGAGAGAGTTCAGGTAACAGAAAAGGAGATCGCCCGCTAACTGCGTCTCCACGATCTACGTGATCGTCATGCATGCATGGGTCACATCCGACCCTGCTGCACATTATTTTAAACGCAAAACTAAAACAAAGCAGCCTAGCCTATCTGGTGTGAGCTTAACTGAGCTAACAATCTCATCAGCTTGAGAGGTCGTGGGATAGTCCGTATCCTGGTAGCCATGACTAACACTCATATTATGTCTAAGGAGAAAGATGATGTGGGACATTTCTTTTCCACGGATGTGATCGTTAAACTCAATGGATATGCTTTCACGTTCAGGAGGGAACCGGCACACTTCATATAGACCCAGAATTTGTCCCGTTTATTTGGAGGTGAAAAGGTGATGATGCGGATGATGATAACACTGGAAAGGAGAAGGATGATGACATGGATACCTCCGAGCATGCTGCTCTCTCCTCCAACCTGCAGTCATCTAGTTCGGCTAATGCTAAGGATGTTCACATGACTCAACACTCAAGTGCAACAGCGTGGGCTAGCGAGCGTTGTTTCTCCCACTGAACAGAGGGCCGACCCGGCCTGTGGTCTTGGCGGTGACTCATCCTTCCTTGCTGCCACTATTGTCCGCAGGTATTGTGACCTCCCACGCTGCTAATGGTGAGCTTGCAAGCAGCCTCAGATGCTCGGGTGCACACACCAACGTTGGTGTTCTGCATGGTAATGCATGCATGGACGGATTGACGCTGGGTCAGCTTGCTCCTTCGGGTGCAGAGCCAGTGAAGGCGGGATCAGCTAGGGCCCCTTCGGCCTTTATGCCGAGGCAGATGGTGTCGGCCCTGACTGGTCACACGGTGACTGCGTCGGCCACCAGGCCGACCCCCGACTTGGCAGACTCCGCGGCCACCACGACCGCGGACATTTCGGACAACTCGGTAACTGCTACCACTGAAGTAGCGGTTTTCTCGGCGACCGCGGATCCCTCGTCGACGACTACCACGGACATTGCGGTCCCTCGGCGCCCGCGACCGCGGACATGGTGGATCCCTTGGCGGCCGCGGCGGCACACTCGATGTCCGCGACTCCTTCTTCACCGACAGTGGCGTCTTCACGCATGACTCCATCTAAGACTATCGGGGAGGGGATTGCTACTCCACCCTCATCCCCTCCTCTGGCAGCGAATCTTGTGCGACTACCTTCATCGGGTGTGACACCTACCCGCCGAAGTAATCGGCATAAGGTTGCCGACGACGGGAGGATGAACCCTGATGAGAACTCTTTGGCCAAGGCTATGCGGCGTAAAGAAGCGCATAATCTAGACAGCCAAGGTATTATGTTGTCACCCAAATCCTTTTTATCTTTATCTGCTACAACCATCGTTTCTAAGTTGAATAATGTTGGTGTTAGTCTAGGAAGTAATGAGAAGGATATTTCTGTTTCGGCAAACGCTTTGAGACATTTGGAATACGACCGTTTAAATGTTACTCCACGAGTTCCTGGCAAGTCTTTTGTCTCACATCTAGATGAGGAGGAGCTGCATGCCACATCAGATGGTCAGCTACTCTCTCATTTAGTTGGACAGGTTTCGGATGTGGGCCTAGATGAACCCGGACTTAGTTCATTGATTGAGCTTACAGCTTCGGGACATAAATCAAAGGCCTCCCATTCAAAAAAGGCCGCAAACCCTCAAAGAGGGCGAAGTTTTCTAAATCTCCTATTGATTCCTCATGAATGGCATGTTCTTTAATAGTAGAGGTCTTGGTGACTTGGCTAAACTTCTATTCATTGCAGAATGTAATAGGGAATACAATTTAGACTTTTTGGCTATCTTTGAAACTAGGAGACGTGATTTCTCAGTAAGTCTGCTTAACCGTCTTTTTGACGGGATAGACTTCACCTGGATTTCACGAGCGCCTAGAGGTCGTTCTGGGGGCATTTTACTTGACGTAAACACGGGGACTATGGATGTTTTGGCTAGTTCGAATGGTGAGTTTCATATTAAACTCCATATTCGCAACAAGGCCGGCAACTTCACATGGACTCTCGTCGCATGTATGGTGCAGCCCAGGATGAGTTGAAGGCCGAGTTCCTCCGTGAATTGGTTAATCTGGTGAAAGATAATCCATATCCCATTCTTATTGGTGGTGATTTCAATTTGCTTCGATTTCCAAACGAGAAAAGTCATGGCAGGTTTGATGACCATTGGCCTTTCCTTTTCAACGTTGCCATCGACGGTCTAGATCTGCGAGAGGTTTCCATGATTGGAAAACAGTTCACTTGGGCGAACAGTCTTCCGAAACCGACATATGAGAAACTAGATCGCTTTTTAATGGATACCGACTGGGAATCTAATTTTTCTATGGTGTCTATTCATGCTCTACCTCGTATCGAGGCTATATCATACCACACACCCATTCTCCTAACTACGGGCTTGCCACGACCACAACATAGACGCAAGTTCAAGTTCGAACTTGGGTGGTTGCTTCGGGATGGCTTCCATGACATGGTCAAGGAAGTGTGGGAGAAACCGATGGTCGGGCCTACTCCAATTCTCAAATGGAATAACAAAATGCGTGAATTACATAAATTCCTTGGTGGTTGGGCTAGGCATATGGTGGGTATCCTCAGAAAGGAGAAGCTTAGCCTTTCATCTATCATTGATGAATTAGAAGCTTTGGCAGAGGTTAGACATCTATCTGAGCATGAAATCGAGATCAAGAGTCATTCGAATGCACAGATAGCTAGCATGCTGCGTGAAGAGGAACTCAAATGGTATCGACATTCTAACTCTCAGTTTATCCTGAAAGGTGACACGGATACTAGATATTTCCATGGAGTCGCCAATGGCAGACACCGGCAGAAAATTATTTATTCCCTACAACAAGACGAGGGTATAATTGAGGGGCATGAGCAACTTAAATCTTATATCACTAATTATTATAAAAATTTGTTCGAAGCCCCAGTGGAAGAAAACTTCTCGATGGATGACTCCCAAACAAATGACATCCCCTATGTCTCTGATGAGGAAAACAGTCTTCTAATAGCCCCATACTCTGAGGAGGAAGTTAGAAAGGCGGTTTTTCTAATAGCCCCATACCCCAGATGGTTTTCCCGCTGAGTTCTATCAGCATTTTTGGAAAGTCATCAAACCGGATCTCCTACTTTTGTTTAGCGACTTACATGCTGGCCAACTAGAATTGTTTCACTTAAACTTGGTGAGATTATTTTATTACCCAAGGTTAATGAGGCTGAAAGGATACAACAATATAGACCTATTTGCCTCCTTAATGTTAGTTTTAAAATATTCACGAAGGTTGCGACTATTAGGCTAAATTCGGTTGCTGAACATGTGGTTCGTCCTTCACAGACAACTTTTATGCAAGGCAGACACATCCTTGATGGTGTTGTCATCCTTCATGAACCAGTCCATGAATTACACCGAAAAAAGTTGAATGGGGTGGTTCTCAAAATAGTCTTTGAAAAGGCTTATGACAAAGTCAAGTGGCCCTTTCTTCAACAGACTCTCAGAATGAAAGGATTTTCTACAGAGCGGCGCGCTATGATCCATAGCTTCGTTTCTAGAGGTAGTGTTGCCATTAAGGTCAATGATGACATTGGACACTATTTCCAAACGAAGAAGGGTTTGCGACAAGGTGACTCGGTATCGCCCATGCTATTCAATATAATGGTGGATATGCTTGCGATCATGATTGAGCATGCCAAGGTTGATGGCCAAATTGAAGGGGTAGTAAATCATCTAGTTGATGGTGGTCTCTCTATACTTCAATATGCCGATGATACGATTCTCTTCATGGATCATGTCCTCGAGAAAACAAGAAATCTGAAACTAATTCTATCAGCATTTGAGCAACTCTCGGGTGTTAAGATCAATTCTCATAAAAGTGAATTGTTTTGCTTTGGCGAGGCTCAAGACGAGGCCCACCTGTACGCTGAACTGTTTGGATACGGGTTGGGCCAGTTTGCGGTCACATATTTGGGGATACCGATACATTATCTGAGACTCACAAATGCTGAATGGAAACACGCCGAGGAAAGAGTGCAAAAAAGACTTAGTAGTTGGAAAGGTAAACTATTGTCTCTGGGTGGAAGATTGGTCATCATAAATTCAGTACTTAGTAATATGGTACTGCATATGATTTCCTTCTTCCAATTGTCGAAAGGAGTTTTACATAGATTGGATTATTTTCAATCAAGATTCTTTTGGCAAGGAGATAGCGAGAGAAAGAAATATCGAATGGCCAAATGGAGTGTGGTTTGCCATCCCAAAGACCAAGGCGGGTTGGGTATTCATGACCTTGAGGTTAAGAATAGGGCCCTCCTTGGCAAATGGTTGTTTAAATTTCTGATGAAAGAAGGTGTATGGCAAACCCTCCTAAGGAGGAAATATGTGAGCTCCAAGGCGTCATCCCAAGTATAATGGAAGCCTATGGATTCCCACTTTTGGGCGGGTCTAATGGCTACGAAGAAATATTTCTTCTGCTATGGATCCTTCTCGATTAAGAACGGCTCGGAAATTAGATTCTGGGAGGACAGATGGCTAGGAAATGCCACACACTGGGAATAATATGCGGCTCTATACAACATTGTGCGCCACAAGGGTGATACTATCGCCACGGTAATGGAATTATTTCCGCCAAATGTGATGTTCAAAAGAGATTTAATTGGACCCAGGCTCCAATCGTGGAACATCCTGCTCCAGCGGTTGTCCACGTTGCACTTGTCACATGGGTCTGATGTATTTTGATGGAACCTTCATGGGAATGGAAAATTTTCAGTGGATTCTATGTATAGAGCGTTAATCCAGTCTGATGCGCCAGTTGATAATAATAAGAAGATCTGGAAGATGAAGATACCTCTTAAGAATAAAATCTTTGCATGGTATCTTCGTCGCGGTGTCATTCTTACTAAAGATAACTTTATTAAGAGGTATTGACATGGAAGTCCGCAATGTGTCTTTTGTCACCATGATGAGACAATAAAACAATTATTCTTCCAATGCAAATCGGCTCGTTCTATATGGTCAGTCATCTAAATAATTTCTGGCTTGTATCCTCCATGTAGTGTTGCTAATGTATTTGGCAACTGGTTACACGGGATTGATCACAAGTTTAGAACTTTTCTCGGGATGGAAGCGCTTGCCGTTATTTGGTCGCTTCGGCTATGTAGAAATGATAAGGTTTTTAACGATAAAAGTACTTCCCTATGCAGGTTATCTACATATGTACTGGGACTCTTCGTTTATGGCCCTCTCTACAAGCCGTGGAGAATCGAGACCTGTTTATGAAGGTGTGTACACGATTGGAGGCTATGGCGAGGGATACTTTTGCCCAGCATGGGTGGCAGCATGATCTTAGGATTGACCCCCCTCCGCCTTAGCTGTTATACGGACTCTTCATGTTTTTGTATTTCGCCTTTTATTTTTCATTTGTGTGAGAAGACATTTTTTTGGCTATATGCATCTTAGTAATGCAAAGGCCGGGTGTAATGCCCAAATCTTTTAAATAATAAAGTGTCCCTTTTCAAAAACCTGGATGATTTGAGTTTTAACTCAAACAGCAAAAATTTCACGCGCACGTCCTCGCCTAATAGCGGCGGGGGTCGTGGGCGCCTCGATTCCCGGCCCAGAAGCTGCCACATGTCCCACTTTCCCTGTGTCGCGAAGCTGACAGGAATCGTCGGATTGAAAGATCAACGGTTGAAGATTGGTTCCGCGGATTCACCTGCGATTATAAATTGGAAAAGATGGGGTTAAAATCCGGATCCCCTTTCACTTTGATCGAGCTCCTCGCCATCTTCTTCATTTCTTTCAATTGCCTTTGCCCGCCCGCTCACCATGGGCGAGGACAAGACCTCGGCACTGGAGAAGAAGAAAAGAGTGAGGAAGGGCTTGTCCGCCAGTTTCGCGCCGCCGCCCAGCTGGAATCAGGGGGATTGGCTCCCCTCGGGAGTGATGGAGAAGGAATTGCTCGAACTTGTCACCAACGGCCTCATCCCAAAGCGCGGATGGCGGCTCCTAGAGTCTCGCGAATTTGAGCCCGTGCCCCACTCCAACAAAAGGATACTCCTCATTTCCCATATAGATAGAGGCTTTTCCATGCCCCCCATCAAATTTTTCGTGGGTTCTTGAACTATTTTGGAGCGCAACTCCACTGTCTTCCTCCCAATGCCATGGTGTATCTGTCTTTCATACATTTCTCTTTGCGAGAATTTCATGGGATGCCAGCCACATTGGGGCCTTTTTAAGCACATCTTTTCTTGCCGCCCTTAAAACATCAAGAGATCCTCATCCAGAGTAGCAGTAAGACGAAGATTGTTCATTTGTGTGGTGGGCTAGGTGTCCAAGTCAAGAATGCTAGTACGTTCCCCACCACAAAGTTCCCTAATACTATCAAGTTTTGGCAAAGCACTTGGTTTTATTGCAAAGATATCCCTACTGCCGATTCTTCACTCGACTTCCCAGTATATACGTCCGAGAGAGTTGAACCTCCCCCACCGAATTCCCTTGGAGTCTCCAAAGCAGAGAAAACCTAAGTAGAAAACCTGATGTCTGGCTGGTCGGAAGAGAGCCGGTCTGGACAGAATCGATCTGTTGGAAGCTTTTATAAGTCGGCGCATCCTCGTTTTGTTGGTGTGCTTATCACCGCAAAGGGCATGTGATTTTATGTCTCACGGCCACACTGCCACCGCGGCCTGAGTTCTACCTCTCGCACGTAGGCACATCGCCACTATTTCTTTTCCTAGGTGCCCACGCGGTGAGATGGAGGGGTCGGCATGCACCTTGCGGATCCCGCATATTGACATGTCAATTGAGTTTTAGCTTAAAGAATGGCGAATCTAGCTGCATAGCATGCATAGAAATTAGAAAGAAAAAAGATATAGTATTAAGAGGAGATGAGAAGTATGCCCAAAAGGATAAAAATTAATTGATGGCAGTCTAATGTGCATTGCATGTGAATGCTTACTAGTGGATGCAAAAGAGAAAGAAAATAAAAGGTAAGAAGAGATCTCCAACAAACAAACTATGCAAGATCATTTCTTTGGTGCCAAGGTGAGTGCCTGTGATTTGGTTGGATCTTGTAGAATGCTAAGATGGGATTTGTACATCTTGTCTAGCAAGTTAACTTACCGTTATAGTGTGATTAGGATCAAAACGGAGGAAACAGGGTTGCCTCTTTTCGAGGTCAGAATGATGGTCGACGGCTCATCAATTATGAAGAATAAAATCATTACTGATGATGAAAACTTGGAGAAAGAGATAAGTTAACGTTGCATCTGAATAGAAAACCACTCAAGCCAGCAGAACGAGATTTTATGATAAGTATATGAAATTGCGCATCATCAGAAGATGAAACCACATATAAACTCAAGCCAGCAGCACGGCATTTTTCTTTTTCCGAACACACGTCCATTCATTCAAGGCTTTGATAATTTTTGGGTGAAGGCTACAACAATCAGTAGCCTCCTTAATTACACAAGATTGCCACCAAACAGAAGCAACTAAAATCATCACAGATGATTTGCTTTCTATTAAGATAAGACTGGCACACAAACTAAACTGAACTCATCCCTAATATAAATAAAAATGGAGCTAAACTACCAAAGATTCAACCCGGACGGACGTTACGAGACGAGCTAGTTGGTGTCCTTGCTGATGAGCTCAAGGGCGGTGGCAGTGGTGGGCAGCGCCGGGATGGCTCCCTTCTTGGTGGTGCAGATGGCCCCGCAAGCGTTGGAGAACTGGAGCACCTCCCTCAGCTTGGCCTCATTCTGACCAATCAAAAAGAAAACAACATCATTAGCAACTACTCACAAGTCATAATGGAATTGAATTCAATCAGCTGATAATAATTTAGTTTCTTACGTAGAAGATGGAGTCGTCCTTGGCGACGTTGAGTAGGAGGGATCCAACAAAGGCATCGCCGGCGCCGGTGGTGTCGACGGTGTTAACGGAGTACCCTGGCAGGGAGCCCTTGAAGTCCTTGGTGAAGTACCTACATCCCTTCTCGCCGTCGGTGACGACCAGCAGCTTGAGGCCGTCGAACCAGAGCGAGAGGACGTTCTTCTCGTCGTGGGCGTCGCCCTGCGTGAGGAAGGCCACCTCCTCGTCGCTCACCTTGATGAAGTCGGCCTCCTTCCAAATGCTCATGATGCCGTCACGTGCGGCCTGGGCGGAGGGCCAGAGCGGGAGGCGCACGTTGGGGTCGTAGGAACAGAGGATGCCGGCTGACTTGGCGGCGCGCATGGCGGCGATGTGTGCGGAGCGGCAGGGCTCAGTGATGAGCGAGATGGAGCCGTAGTGGAAGATGCGAGCTCGGCGGATGAGGTCCAGGTTGAGCTCGGCTTCGGTGAGGAGCATGTCGGCCGACGGGTTGCGGTAGAACATGAACTCACGCTCGCCGTTGGACTTGAGGGTGACAAAGGCCAGGGCCGTGCGCGCGTGCTGGTCGAAGAGGCAGCCCTCCACGTTCACGCTGTTCTGCTTCAGGATGTCCACCAGCATGTGTCCGAACTCGTCGTCGCCAAACTGAAAAGAAAAACATCATCATCCGATTACAATTCATATGCGATAAGGGTGTGTATTATTGATTGCACCGACCATATATGAATATAAACAAATCTAGATGCGAAATAACTACTGTAGGTCTCAATTAACTTGTATTATTGACTGCACCGACCATATGAATATAAATAAATCTTTACAAAAATAATGAATTGTTCTTTGAAAAAATAAGGTAAAAAGGTTTGCTCTTGTGTTAAGAGTGGATTAGTGTTAGATTTGGACTGATCAATGACCTGAGATGAAGGTAATAATAGTCTAAGAGACTAAGTATCCAAGACCGAAAAGAACGTTGCAGAGCATGCAATGATATAACTGAGTGACGAAATCGATCAGCGATTTGACACTACTAACGAAGAAGAATCAGTAATCCTAAGCAAGTCAACACCCGATTCTCGTCGTCTAATAAGGATCGACAGCGGCGGCCCACCTATGGCGACACCAGTCTTCGGCATGATCCCACGTATGGAGACACCAGTCTTCGGCATGATCAGATCAGAGCCAACCAAACAACGGATCTAATGCGCGCGGCTGTATGCATGGCAATAAACGCAAGGACCGGGAGAATCATCATGCGCTATCACGGACGGCGATTGATCCATGCGTACCTTGCCAACGAAGGCGGAGGAGCCGCCGAGCTTGGAGATGGCACATGCGACGTTGGCGGGCGCACCCCCGGTGCCTTGACGAAGCCTCCCGACTCAGCGAGCGAGACGCCGGCCATGTCCGGCACGAAATCGATCAGCATCTCGCCAAAGGAGACGACGAGGCCTGGCGCCGTTGCGGCAGCCACAGGAGCATCACCGAGAGGCGCCATTAAAACTTGCTAAACAAACTGAACACAAGAGGTGCAGAAGAAATCGATCGAGCCGGGAGGATAGGTGCTGTTTGTTGGATTGGAAGTTGGGAGCCGAGAGGGGCCACTTATAAAGGGGCTGCGGGAGGTTTGGCTTGGCCGAAGGGCCGATTACCTTGTTGGTAAAGAGTTATCATCGTACTACTAGTAGTTATCGATCTTATCCTACCCCTGTTACAATCCGCTAGTAATCAGTTCCGGCTTGGATAACTCCTCTCTCTCTCTCTCTTTTTTGCGTGAGGAAGGGCAGCCATGAGTAATTGTTCGGTTCCTGATGGATGTTGCTTGACTATATATATATATATAATAATTATTACTATGTCCTTTAGACTAGCCGACCAATATGATATTACCTTCTCATCTGACGGTTGAATCCATTTTTATGTTCACATGTATCTTGCATTCTTGCAATTCAGCACATGTTTTGAAGCTTAGAGCATCACCAATAGGTGCCCCAAAGTAGGACTCAAAAAATGACGTGATGTAAAATATACATCACGAAATACGTGTTTTTTAGGGCACCGAAAGTGTCCAACTCCAATAGGTGATGTAAAATTGGGCACCATATAGGGCACGAGTTCTCCAACAGCTGCCCTGCCTCAAGTGATGTATATTTTTGTTCTACAAAAATCGGCGCCGCTGCGTAAATGGATTGACCGGACCAGCGGCGGCTCAATCAGCGCTCCGGCGGACGTCGAGAAGGCTAGGGGTAACGGTATGGTCGACTTGATGTCAAGGGAGGAACAGGTGGAGGCGGTGGAGGGCCGGGAAAGAGCGGCTTCCTAGACCATCGACGGCCAAATTGAAGCGACAGGGCCCTCCAGCGGCCGTCGTGATGGCCGGGGCGGCGATGGCTGGGAACGACGAGCTCGAGCCGACGGAGAGGCACCCGCGCCGACGGAAAGCTGGTAGATTGGGGGGAACCGGCAGCCACCGGTAGTGCGCAGGGTGGCGGCGGGGTCACGGCGGGGTCCGGGGAGGTCTGGGTACCGGCAGCATAGTGGCGGTGGCGATGGCGAAGATGGCTTCCGGCCGCAGGCTGGAAGGTACGGGGCAATTGTTACCTGCGCGCGCGGGCGTGTGGCTTTTACATCACCATCCCAGGTGATTTATGTTTGCATCACCGGAGGCAAATTTTACATCGTGCCCTACAATTTTTTTGGCCAAATTTACATCACGGGCAGTTGTTGGAGAGACTTTTTTGGCATCAGGTGATGTAAAAGTTATGTAATTATTGGTTTGCATCACCTATTGGAGATGCTCTTGCTTTTGTAGTTCATTACCTAAGAATCTAACAACATTTTCTCGTCAAAATATGTTGCAAACTCTTGTTGGACAAGCTGAATATGTAAAAGTTAGGTAATTATTGGTTTGCATCACCTGTTGGAGATGCTCTTACTTCTGTAGTTCATTACCTAAGAATCTAGCAACATTTTCTCGTCGAAATATGTTGCAAACTTTCTTGTTGGACAAGCTGAATCTGAAGTACATATCCCTAATTAAATTTGAATTTCAAGCAGATACGGTAGTTGAAATATTTCCTCAAGAATTATAATACTGGTATGGGCTTCTCCCAAGGTCAAATTTTTGCCTTGGTTGGCCACCCAAAATAGGATTCGGACCGCTGACAGATTGGCCAAGCGTGGTTATCCTAATTGTGGAATTTGCCCTCTATGCAAACTGGTGCATGAATCCGGCCCTGACCTTTTCCACAAAATGCCGCTTCACCATTCGCCAGTAGAATTTGGTGAATGATTGGCTACACTTGCTGAGCTTTGACACTTCTGACTGGTACCTTGAGAGACCGTCAATGACTGGTGGGTCAAGAGGACCAACAACAACACACCCAACATGAAGGCAATGTCATCTCTTACCATGCTCATGCTCATGAGTTGTAACAAGCGGAATGCCCACGTCTTCCATCACAAAAGTGCACCAACGTCGGTCTTGCTCAACAACATCAATACCGAGGCCAAGCTTTGGATTGTCGCGGGCGCGAAAAAAATGGGAACCATTGTAGCGGGAGAGGATTCACTTTGTACTGGGGTCTTCTAACACATTACTCTATTCTCTTCTTAATTAATATATGAGGAAATCTTTTACCTCTGTTTCAAAAATAAAATAAAAATATTGGTCTTTCTGTAACCCGTAAAGTGAAATGTTGTGGCTAACACACTTATTGGAAGGCATATTGTTATATCATCTTGTTTCGACAAGAATAGCCACTACACAGCGAGGATATTGTCCATCTTATTCTAGAAATTGTTCTATATGGACTCTTCATGTTTCCGTCACTAGTGCAAAAATGCCTACTAGTGGCATTTGAAAAATGTTGTTAGTGGTGCAAATCCATCATGCCACTAATATCATGCCAACGATAACATGTACTAGTGGCGTGGGTTACTAGTAGTGTGCCTTAGGTTCAGCACGCCACTAGTATGTTACTGAGGAAATATTTCAACCATCATATCGGCCTAAAAATAGAAGTGGAAACAAGCTAGACTTGAAGACTCAACAAGGGAGCAAGTTCTACATTATTCAAACCAATCTAATTGTGGATTGTCTCCTAGAAGCACTTAATGCATTTGAGCTAGACATAATTATTTGATGATGTTCACCGGCAAACTTGGATCATAATTATTGTTAGGTACAATAGTGAGCATCAAAGAGAATACACATTTAAATCTAACCCACCTCATATGCATAGGAATTTTATATGCAAATATTTCACCGAAGCAAGTAGAAACTAACATACAAAGGCAAAACAAGTGCAACTTTAAAAAATCATCATGAAGAGAAGAAAATAGATACTATTGAGATATCTATAACCATTCGTCCCTCTCTCATAATAATTTTCATTAGAATCATGAACAAAATCTATAATATATCTATCACATAAATCATTCTTTTCAATCCACATGTATAAATCTTGCTACTCTCCACATAAGTAAAAGCCTTCTCATTGATAATAGTGGGAGAAATTCCAAAAAATAACTATCATGTGACACTTTAACTTTATAAACCATTTGCACATTAGAAGTGTAGTATTCGTTGGGAAGTACTTCTCTTCATAACTATGACAAGTTTCATAAGGATGATTATCACTATACTTTACAAAAATAGGTGTCATCATAATAATCATCATATTTAGTAACTTTATTCTGGCTAAAAAGACCAAAAGTCCATTTATGTGCATGTATTTATCTTTACATACAAAGACGTATATTGATAAACTTCGTAAAGATATACTACACATCTATTATACATGTAAAAAATTAATTACAAATGTGTCATAAAAATTAACATTTTCAAACTTGAAAAAAGTGGGCTCGTAGTGCTGGTGCTCCAAAGCGACGCTCCACTATAGATACATGTTCTATTCTATTATAATTGTTGAGATAGCTTAGCCATGCTATTTGATATGGTTAGGACATTTCCAAGGGGAAAGCTCAAATAGTGACCCCCCCCCTCTATTTGACCATCCACGAATACCCGACCGACACCCGATCACCTAATGTGACCACCTATTTACGTGCCCTCCCCTCCCCCTCTTTTTTCGTCAAGTCAAATTTCATTAGTTTCATCATGAAAAATCCATGGTCTGCCATTCTTCACTCACTCCTAGTTCCTAGGGAACTCTAACTAGACAGAGAACAAAATATCCTCAATAGCGCGAAAATCCACTTCCTATGCAAGATTCGAGGAATCCATGCCAGTCACATAAAGGTCCATGACTAAAGGTCCTCTCTGTGTGCAACCTAGTGAGTGCCGTGAATTGGGCGTCCTCCTGCAACTCATCAAAATCTTCTTCCAATATGATATCCCCTCCTCGTCATTTCGAAGGCTAAGTAATCTTAGCTTGTCCTTCATCCCATTTGTCTAGGTCTTGATTTCCTCATCACATTATGCCACCTTCTTCGCATGTTCGTGTTGGCTACCTCGAGTCGCTCATCCATCAACTATTGGTCCCCTCATAGATCCCTTTCTGAGCACCAATCACGTAGCAGTTTGTGATTGGAAAAAATTATATATGAACAATTGAACTTTGCATCTACATGTATGTATACATATTTATACATGGTCATGTGGGATATCTCTATATATAAGAGTGAAAAACTAAAAGCAACTGAGGTTACAGAAACGGGTACAGAGGATGATTCAGTCGTCGAGCGGGAGAAGAAAAAGAAGAGACCTACTCCAGAAAATTCTAGTACTACAGTAGTGGCTACGAGTTAGCCCTGCCAGAGCCATAGAATGCTATGAGTTGGAACTATCGAGGGTTTGGGAACCCAATGACAGTTCGAGAGCTTCGCAAGATTGTGAAGCAAGAAGGCCCGGCCCTTCTCTTTGTCGTGGAAACAAAGATTAGGGGGGGAAGAGTTGAAAGTTTGCAAGATCAGTTGGGCTTTGCATGTAGTTTTGCTGTTGATAGCAATGGCATCAATCGAGGAATTGCTTTGTTCTGGAGTGATGAAATACATGTGGAACTCAAGAACTATAGCCAAGCACACATTGATGTCACGATCAGGAGGAAGCACTATGACCAGCCTCCTTGGCAGTTTATTAGTTTTTACGGGGAACCAAGAGCAGAGAACGGACACCATACCTGGGAATTCCTTCATATTTTGTTTGCAAAAAGGCATGATGGGTGGCTATGTATGGGTTATTTCAATGAGATCTTGTTTGCAGAAGAACATTTCAGCATGCACACAAGACCGGCATGGCAGATGCACGCTTTCCGTGACACTATCGACCTTTGCTCTCTTCAAGATCTATGTTGGAGAGGAGTTCTGTTTACCTAGGATAACAAGCAACAAGGCGAAGCAAATGTAAAAACTCGACTTGATCGAGCACTAGCAAGCCATCTTTTCTTGGAATTCTTTTGAATTTTCTAGTGTAAAACATATTAGTTCTACAGCCTCGGATCACTGTTATGTTTTGGCTGAATTAAGAACTGTTGCATCAACTGCTTGGCCTCGCCTCCAAAGATCGTTTCGTTATGAGAACGTGTGGCAGACTCATCCCGATTATGACACGGTGGTCAAAAACATGTGGTAGAGCGGGTCTGGCCGGATGGGTCTCGAGGGTGTTATGTTTGCTCTGGAAATAGTGCAGAAAAATCTCGGTTCATGGGGTTAACGCAAGTTCGGCAACATGACAAAGAAGGTCAGTAAATTGCTGGCCAGATTAGAAAGATTATGTGTAGCATCAGTTGGGTGTGGCCCGACGGATGAGAAACTTTTTGTCTCCGCTCAATTACAGGAGGCACTTAGGCAAGAGGAAATATGGATGAAGCAACGCTCTTGAGTGCTTTGGCTGCAGGCTGGTGATCGCAATACGTTCTTTTTTCAAGCACAAGCAACGACGCAGTGGCAACGGGACAACAGGATTACCTCCCTTCAGCTAGATGATGGTACAACCAGTACAAACCCTGACGAACTGAAAGCGGAAGTACTCGATTTTGACCACAACTTGTATTAGTCGCAAGGTTTCAATGAGATGCAGGAACTGTTGTAGTATGTCCACCGTCGAGTTTCTCACACCATGAATGACACTTTGGCAACAGACTGCTCGAGGGAGGAGATAAAAACAACCCTGTTCCAGGCGGCATCGTCCAAGGCTCCAGGAGTCAACGGTTTCACCACGAGTTTTTTCTAACAACACTGGGAAACCATGGGAGAGGATATTACATCAGCCATTTTGGATTTTTCTCAGTGGAGGTGAACTACCTGCTGGTTTGAATGATATATATGTTGGGGAACGTAGCATGCAATTTCAAAAAAAATCCTACGATCACGCAAGATCTATCTAGGAGATGCATAACAATGAGAAGGGGAGTGTGTGTCCACGTACCCTCATAGACCAAAAGCGGAAGCGTTTGTTAACGCGGTTGATGTAGTCGAACTTTTTCTCGTTCTGACCGATCAAGCACCGAACGTACGGCACCTCCGAGTTCTGCACACGTTCAGCTCGATGACGTCCCTCGGACTCTTGATCCAGCAAAGTGTCGAGGGAGAGTTTCGTCAGCACGACAGCGTGGTGACAGTGATGGTGAAGTGATCCGCGCAGGGCTTCACCTAAGCACTTGTAGCGACCAGACCTCAAACGGTCCAATCTCTGTGCTCCGGTGTCATCCCTGGATCAGTAATGCTGACACCACACAGTACTTTAAGGATTTATAATAGGATAGCAATCACACATTTATTACATCGAGTGTCTCAAAAGAGAACTTATTGCAATAAATATGGCTTAAGGCCATCTAATAACGAAAACAACGGAAGGCTTGGAAGATAAGTGAATCCATCAACTCCAACGGCATCACTGAGTATAGAACCACGACCTAAAAGCATCTTACTCGTCGTCTGAAAAGTCTGCAACATGAACGTTGCTGCCCGAAAACGGGTCAGCACATGGAATATGTTGGCAATGTAACACATAGAGAGCAATGAAGGAATAAGACTATACTACATGCATATTTGGCTGGTGGGAAGCTCTATCGTTACAGTTTTGCGTAAAGCCAATTTTTCCCTTCTGCAAAGGAATAAAATTTATTTAACTATCATGGTGGTTGCTAAACATTGAGAGTGTAGACACCCTCTCAATCCTAATTAAACATCATCATTAAAAACCAAACAAATTAATTAGAGTAACATGACGAGATTCACATGATAATCCAAGTACTAGATACTCAAGTTGTCCATAACTAGGGACACGGCTAACCATGATTAGTTTATACACTCTGCAGAGGTTTGCGCACTTTTCCCCACAAGACTCGATCTCCTCCGTTGGGATTCTCGCACTACAAGATGTTTGAGAAACAGATGACCGAGACATAGTCTTTCAAAAGCGCTAGCACCTTACGAACGGGTAGACTGTACCAACCTACATCCCCTACATCTACTAGTCTACCACTGTAAGAGTTCGCACGACTTAGTCAACTATGCAGAGCCCATAGTAGCTTGTGGCTGCACACGGAAGTTTCTAGTATGAATAATCTCATGATCCCTTTGAGCCTCGGTGGCGGTCCAAAGGAAAAACAGGCAATCGCTAGAATACCCAGGTGCCTCAATCCACCCAGATGTGTATTTAAGTTGCCACCTGAGATAAACCATTAATTTAACAAACTCACATCTGTCATGGATTTCACTCACCCAATCCACGTCTACTAGCATAGCATGGCAATAAGCAAACGTAGAAGTAACTCCCAAAGGTTTGATAATAAAACAGGTAATAGGTACTACCTCATCTACTTCCCAAACCCACAATTTAATTAGATCCTAATCATGCAATGTGTGAGGATTGATCTAATGCAATAAAAACTGGGTAAAAGGAAGTATGATCAAAGTGTTACTTGCCTTGCTGATGGTCCGCAAAACCTAGCGATTCGAAGTAGCAAGCGGCGCACTCCAGGTACTCTATCACAAACAAAAAAGTATACAATAAGTACTCAACTAATGCACAGGTAAAACTCAAATAAGAGAACTAACCAGAAAGTTCAACTTAAGAACTCCGGTTGGCAAAAAGAATCAAATCGAACGAAGCAACGAAAAAGAAACGGCAAAAGTAACAAACTTCGTTTTCTAATCTGGATCTAGGTCAAATTTTATAGAGGAAAAAACTTGTTTGAGTTGGTTAAACGAAAATAGGGTTTCGAGACGAAACTCCAGGCGCTTGAATCGCCTGATTCCGATAAACGAGCGAAAAGTTATACTAGAACGAAAATTGGATCAGGAATCGCGATCAGAAAAATCGCGGATTTAATCCGAGAAAAAGAAAAACGACGAACAGATTAATGAACGAACGTTCGTTATTTGGACCTAAACGATGAACGCGTTCGTTAAGACGAACGAACGAGCGAACGCTCGCTAAATAAATAAACCGGAAAAACCGATCTATTTAAAAAACAAAAATTAGGTTTTTTCTAAAAAACCGGATCGGTTTTTCTCAGAAAACCGGGCGGCGGCTACCTCGACTCGAGCTCCGGCGAGGTCCGGTGGGGTTCCGGGCGGCATGGGGTGGCGGGGCGGCGGCTCCTGGCGGCGGCGGCGGCGGTGCAAGGCGACGAGGCGTGCGGCGGCTTGCAGCGGCGTGGGCGGTGTGGGTGCGACGCGGTGGCTCGGGGCTCCAGGGGGGGCCCGGGGTGGTATTTAAGGAGGGGGGAGGCTGACTTGGGACGGGGTCGGCGGCGACAAGGCGGCTCCGGCTCGGTCTCCCTCCCGAGTCCGGCGGTCGCACGGTGAGGAGGCGGCGGCTTGGGCCGGCCTGGCTCGGCTGGGCCCTTGGCCCAGTCGGGCGCGGGTTTTTTTTATAAAAATAATAATTCGCCGAAAATAAGAAAAATTCTAGAAAAATAAATAAAAATCAAAATTGCCAAAACAAATTTTCACCGTCTAAATAAAATATTTAGGACTGGATGAACATTTTCTTGACCCTAAATGCAATTTTTGAAAACGTGCAATTTTCCCTAAATTCAAATAAAATAGCAAATAAAAACAAAATAAAAATATTATTTGATTTTTTATTAAATCCTCAATATTTCTTTATTTTGGGAAAGTCATTTTATTCCCTCTCGCATATTTGGATGATAGAAATAATTGAAGATAAAATAAATAAAATCAAATGATCCTATTTTCAAAATTTGAGAAAACTCAAATATGAAAATAATGAAATCCCCAACTCTCTCCGAGGTCCTTGAGGTGCGTAGAATTTCTAGGGTCAACCAAAATGCAAATAAATATGATATACAATGATGATCTAGTGTATAACATTCCAAATTGAAAATTTGGGATGTTACAAACCTACCTCCCCTTAAGATGAATCTCGTCCTCGAGATTCGGGTTAGCTAGAAAATCGGTGATGGTGGTCCTTCAATAGATCTTCCTCTCGTTCCCAGGTGGCTTCATCCTCCGTGTGGTGGCTCCACTGAACTTTGCAAAACTTGATAACCTTGATGCGGGTGACTCGGCTGGCATACTCAAGAATCTTAACTGGTTTCTCCTCATAGGTCAAATCACTGTCCAACTGAATCGCTTCCAGCGGCACTGTATCTCTCAGCGCTATATCAGCCATCTCTGCGTGGCACTTCTTCAACTGGGAAACGTGGAACACGTCGTGAACTCCTGACAATCCTTCGGGCAATTCCAACTTGTAGGCTACTTCTCCCATACCCTCCAAAACTTTGCATGGTCCTAGAAAATGTGGCGCTAACTTTCCCTTAACTCCAAAACGCTTAACTCCTCGAAGTGGAGATACTCGAAGATAAACTCGGTCTCCGACTTCGTAAACTGTCTTCTTGCGTTTAGAATCTGCGTAGCTCTTCTGCCTGGATTGGGCCACCTTGAGCCTATCGCGAACCAATTTTACTTTTTGTTCAGACTCCTTAATCAAATCTGGTCCAAACAGCTGGCGGTCTCCAACTTCATTCCACGACAATGGGGTCCTGCACCTCCTTTCATACAAGGCTTCGAAAGGGGCCATCTTCAAACTGGATTGATAACTGTTGTTGTAAGAGAACTCTGCGTATGGCAAATTCTCGTCCCAACTAGATCCGTAATCTAGCGCACAAGCTCTCAGCATATCCTCCAAAATCTGATTGACTCTCTCAGTCTGTCCATCTGTCTGTGGATGGAAAGCTGTACTGAACTCTAGCCTGGTACCCAAGGTTTCGTGCAACTGATTCCATAACTTTGAGGTAAACTGGGTTCCTCTATCTGATACAATGCTCATTGGAACTCCATGCAGACATACGATCCTGGTCATGTATATCTTTGCTAACTTGGCACTGGTATAGGTAGTCTTCACTGGAATGAAATGAGCTACCTTTGTCAAACGATCGACTACAACCCAAATCGAGTCATAGCCTGAATGAGTTCTGGGCAATCCTGTAATAAAATCCATGCCTAGCTTATCCCACTTCCATTCGGGTATTGGCAATGGTTGTAGCAATCCGGCCGGCTTCTGATGCTCTGCCTTTACTCTCTGACATACATCACAAACTGCTACATACTCCGCAATATCCTTCTTCATTCCGGTCCATCAGAAAATATCCTTCAAATCCAAATACATCTTGGTATTTCCTGGGTGAATCAAATATGGTGAATCATGGGCCTCTTGTAGAATCAACTTCCCGATCTACGGGTCTTGCTCATCCTCACGAAATCCTTTAGCTTGTCCTTTGCTCATTTTCTCCTTAATAGAAGCAATCTCCTTGTTAGTCTTTTGAGCTTCTCTGATCTTATCCATCAAAGTAGACTGAATCTCCAAGGCTGCTACATAGCCTCTCGGAACTATCTCTAAACATAGCTCACGAAGATTTTCGGCTAACTCCCTTGGTAAATCTCCCGTCATTAAAGTGTTGACATGGCTTTTACGGCTCAATGCGTCAGCTACTACGTTAGCCTTTCCGGGGTGATAATGCAATCTCATATCATAATCCTTGATGAGCTCCAACCATCTCCTTTGCCTAAGATTCAACTCCTTCAGCGTGAAGATATACTTCAAACTCTTGTGATCCGTGTACACCTCACTATGGTTTCCAATGAGAAAATGTCTCCAAGTCTTCAATGCATGCACTACGGCTGCTAACTCCAAATCATGCATAGCATAATTCAACTCATGAGGCTTAAGCTATCATGAGGCATAGAAAACAACCCTTCCTTCCTGCATAAGCACTGCTCCAAGTCCTCGACGTGAAGCGTTGCAATACACCTCATAATCCTTGGTCTGATCTGGCAAAATCAACACTGGTGATGTAACCAAGCGTTTCTTCAACTCCTGGAAACTAGACTCACATTCCTCGCTCCATATGAACTTGGTATCCTTCCTCAATAACTCCGTCATAGGCTTTGCAATCTTCAAGAAATTTTCAATAAATCTCCGGTAGTATCCTGCGAGTCCAAGAAAACTCCTGATCTCTCCAACTGTTGTTGGCGCTTCCCAATTTGTCACAGTGTCAACCTTGGTGGGATCTACTGCTATACCTTCCCCGGATATAACGTGTTCGAGAAATCCAACTTCCTTCAACCAAAACTCACATTTGCTAAACTTGGCATACAACTGATGTTCTCTGAGCTTACCAAGTACCAAACGCAAATGCTCCTTATGCTCCTCTTCATTCTTCGAGTAAACCAGGATATCATCAATGAACACTATGACAAACTTATCCAAAAACTCCATAAACACCTTGTTCATCATGTTCATAAAATAGGCAGGTGCATTAGTCAGACCAAATGGCATAACCGTATACTCGTACAGCCCATACCTGGTGGTAAAAGCTGTCTTAGGTATATCTTGTTCTCGAATCTTCAACTGATGGTATCCTGATCACAGATCGATCTTGGAAAATACCTTAGCTCCTTGCAATCGATCAAACGGATCATTGATCATTGGTAGTGGGTACTTGTTCTTGATGGTTACTTCATTCAATCCTCGATAATCAACAACCATCCTTAACGATCCATCCTTCTTCTCCACTAGAAGTACTGCCGATCCCCAAGGCGGAGAACTTGGGCAAATATAACCTTTATCCAATAACTCCTTAATCTACTTCTTAATCTCCTCCAAATCCTTTGCGGGCATCCTGTATGGTCTTTTAGATATTGGCCCTATGCCTGGCAAAAGCTCAATCAAAAACTCAATATCTCTATCTGGTGGCATGCCTGGTAACTCCTCTGGAAATACATCAGGGAAATCCTTTACCACTGGTACTTCCTCCTGCACAACTCCTGTTAATGAATTTACTTGAGTCCTTTTTGGCACATGCCGGGATACATACTTGATCCTTCTCCCTTCTGGGGTGGTAAGCAAAATTGACTTACTGGCACATTCAATGTTCCCTTCATACTTCGATAACCAATCCATGCCTAATATCACATCCAATCCTTGAGATTCCAATACTATTAGGTCTGAGGCAAATACATAGTTACCAATCCTTAATGGTAACCGATCACACCATAGACTAGCCATATACTCTGCTCTGGGCGAGGTTACTAACATGGGTGACCTAAGGGCTTGGGTTGGCAGTTTATACTTATCCAAAAATCCCCTTGATATGTATGAATGCGATGCACCAGTATCAAAAAGAATGATTGCAGTAAAAGACTTAACCAAAAACTTACCTATTACTGCATCGGGCTGGGCTTCAACCTCCTCCACATTTATGTGGTTCACATGTCCCCTGTTGAAAGGGTTCGGCTTTTTCCCAGAGCTTCCATTGCCATTTCCATTCTGGGATTCAGGACATTCATTAGCATAATGTCCGGTCTTCTGGCACTTAAAGCAAGTGACTTGGCTCAAGTCTCTCTTGGCGGGGGTTGATGGGTTGGTACAGTTCTGGCCATTGCTTCCTCCATTCCCATTACCATTCTTGGGGCCATTATGATTGTGCGAGCTACCTCCTCCATGGGTATGCTGAAAATGTCCTCCCGGTCTAGGGGTAAAACGTGGCTTCTGCTGAGCTCCAGAATTGTACTTCCCTTGTCCATACTTCCTCTTACGGTTCTTAATTTGCTGTTGCTTCCCTTCAATCTTGAGAGCACGATCTACCAACTCCTGGTAGTTGTTGAAGGTTGCTACCATCAACTACATGCTCAACTCATCATTCAGTCCTTCCAGGAACTTCTCCTGCTTAGCTGCATCCGTAGCAACGTCATCTAGAGCATAACGTGCTAGCTTACTAAAGTTGCGAAACTCATGCTTCTTCATGGCCATAGCTCCTGCTGAAACATGGGCAGTATGGAAAGCCTGCTGGAACTGGTCCCATGTGACAGTGTCGATAGGGAAAGTGGCGGTGAAATTCTCCCACCATGATGTTGCGGGTCCTTCAAGCTGATGTGCGGCAAACTTCACCTTTTCCGCATCTGTGCATCCTGCCGTGGTCAACTCTCTTGCTGTCTTGCAGAGCCAATCATCTGCTACTATCGGCTCGGTGCTACTGGAAAACACCGACGGATTCAGCCTAAGAAAACGGGCTAAGTGATCAACAGGTGGTGGTGGTGGTGGTGGGTTGTTGTTGTTTCCCTGATTCTGATTCTGGACTAGCAACTGCATCAATGTGTTCTGCTGCTGGATCAACTGGGTGAGCTTCGGTGGGAAGGTAAATCCGGGGTCATGTCTCGGAGGCATCTGAGGGTTTAGAAAAGATGAGATTTAAGAATAGAGAGGGGTCTAAAGAGAAAACACTACCCATATGCACATGAGGTAAAAGCAAACAATTCACTTCATTCAATCAAACAAGGGCATACAATCGATCTAACTATCGCAAAAGTGCTCGGACTACTATATTTACATGGTGGACTACTACTACTGATGGGGTGGTCTACTAGAAATATTCTTCGGTTGCAGACTCCATGATATCTGCTCCAGCTTCATCAACATATTCATCATCGCTATCATTTGGATCCAAGTCGGTGTCATCGATGATGATGTAGTCTTCCGGGTGAATCTCCTTGGGTTCTTCGTCTTCCTCTACTGGTGTAGGGCCTCCCATAAATATTCCAATCTTCTTGATCAGATCGTCATTCTTCTCCACTAATACTTCGATTTCCTCTTCATAATCTTCACATGTAGCCTTGAGTCCTTCCTCCAGTTCCTTGATTCTAGTCCTTGCCTTCGTCATATCTATCATGTCGGCGCACATCTGGTTCTCCTGACGTCGAATGTTCTGGTTTAACTCCTGGATAAAAGCTGCAATTGATCTATCCTTCCTGGTGCTGATCATCTCCCAGTGCTCATCTCGGCGCCCACAAATCTGGTAGATAGTATCCTTGAGATCATTGCGGTAAACTTCTCCAATGCATCCCATGGCGATGTGAGCTGCCATGCTCTTTCCTAGACTCCAGGTTGATGCATCAAAGTAAAACTCTATGGGCTCAGTGACTGGCATGAACGTCCTTCCTGGAACTTGAACTTGAATCATCCAGCGCTCTTCTTCAAGTAAAGTGGCATTGTAGGTTCCGGTGAAGCTTGGCACTCCTATGTTCAGATATCTAGTGACTTCCTTCAAGTGACGTCCAAAGGGTGTATCTTCATCTGGTTGCGTGAACTTGCTCCTTGCATCTGCCATCCTAAAAGAGTAGAAAAGATGAGGAGTCAGAATGAGAAGAGGGGGTAGTGATCTAGGGCTTTAGCTTAGTGGTCGTGTCCTACAGTCAGCGTGTGCTCTGATACCATCTTGTAGCGACCAGACCTCAAACGGTCCAATCTCTGTTCTCCGGTGTCATCCCTGGATCAGTAATGCTGACACCACACAGTACTTGAAGGATTTATAACAGAGTAGAAATCACACACTTATTACATCGAGTGTCTCAAAAGATAACTTATTACAATAAATATGGCTTAAGGCCATCTAATAACGAAAATAGCGGAAGGCTTGGAAGATAAGTGAGTCCATCAACTCCAACAGCATCACTGAGTATAGAACCATGACCTAAAAGCACCTTACTCGTCGTCTGAAAAGTCTGCAACATGAACGTTGCAGCCCGAAAATGGGTCACCACATGGAATATGCTGGCAATGTAACACATAGAGAGCAATGAAGGAATAAGACTATACTACATGCATATTAGGCTGGTGGAAAGCTCTATGATTACAGTTTTGCGTAAAGCCTATTTTTCCCTACTGCAAAGGAATAAATTTTATTTAACTATCATGGTGGTTGTTAAACATTGACAGTGTAGACACCCTCTCAATGCCAATTAAACATCATCATTAAAACCCAACAAATTAATTAGAGTAACATGATGAGATTCACATGATAATCCAAGTACTAGATACTCAAGTTGTCCATAACCGGGGACACGGCTAACCATGATTAGTTTATAAACTCTGCAGAGGTTTGCGCACTTTTCCCCACAAGACTCGATCTCCTCCGTTGGGATTCTCGCACTACAAGATGTTTGAGAAATGGATGACCGAGACATAGTCTTTTAGAAGCGCTAGCACCTTACGAACGGGTAGACCGTACCAACCTACATCCCCTACATCTGCTAGTCTACCACTATAAGAGTTCGCACGACTTAGTCAACTATGCTAGAGCCCATAGTAGCTTGTGGCTGCACACGGAAGTTTCTAGTATGAATAATCTCATGATCCCTTTGAGCCTGGGTTGCGGTCCAAAAGAAAAACAGGCAATCGCTGGAATACCTAGCTGCCTCAGTCCACCCAGATGTGTATTTAAGTTGCCACCTTAGATAAACCATTAATTTAACAGACTCACAATTGTCATGGATTTCACTCACCCAATCCACGTCTACTAGCATAGCATGGCAATAAGCAAACGTAGAAGTAACTCCCAAAGGTTTGATAATAAAACAGGTAATAGGTACTACCTCATTTACTTCCCAAACCCACAATTTAATTAGATCCTAATCATGCAATGTGTGAGGATTGATCTAATGCAATAAAAACTAGGTAAAAGGAAGTATGATCAAAGTGTTATTTGCCTTGCTGATGATCCGCAAAACCTACCGATTCGAAGTAGCAAGCAGCGCACTCCGGGTACTCTATCGCAAACAAACAAGCATACAATAAGTACTCAACTAATGCACAGGTAAAACTCAAATAAGAGAACTAACCAGAAAGTTCAACTTAAGAACTCCGGTTGGCAAAAAGAATCAAATCGAACGAAGCAACAAAAAACAAACGACAAAAGAAACAAACTTCGTTTTCTAATCTGGATCTAGATCAAATTTTACAAAGGAAAAAACTTGTTTGGGTCGGTTAAACGAAAAGAGGGTTTCGAGACGAAACTCCAGGCGCTTGAATCACCTGATTCCGATAAACGAGCAAAAAGTTATACTAGAACGAAAATCGGATCAGGAATCGCGATCGGAAAAATCGCGGATTTAATCCGAGAAAAAGAAAAACGACGAACAGATTAACGAACGAATGTTCGTTATCTGGACCTAAACGATGAACGCGTTCGTTAAGACGAACGAACGAGCGAACGCTCGCTAAATAAATAAACCGGAAAAACCGATCTATTTAAAAAAACGAAAACTAGGGTTTTTAAAAAAAACCGGATCGGTTTTTCTCAGAAAACCGGGCGGCGGCTACCTCGGCTCGGGCTCAGGCGAGGTCCGGCGGGGTTCCGAGCGGCGTGGGGTGGCGGGGTGGTGGCTCCTGGCGGCGGCGAAAGGCGGCGGGGCGTGCTGCGGCTTGCGGCGGCGCGGGCGGCGTGGGTGCGGAGGCGGTGGCTCGGGGCTCTAGGGCCGGGGTGGTATTTAAGGAGGGGGGAGGCTGACTTGGGGACGGGGTCGGGCGGCGGCGAGGCGGCTCCGGCTTGGTCTCCCTCCCGAGTCCGACGGTCGCACGGCGAGGAGGCGGCGGCTTGGGCCGGCCTGGCTCGGCTGGGCCCTTGGCCCAGTCAGGCGCGGGTTTTTTTTAAATAATTCGCAGAAACTAAGAAAAATTCTAGAAAAATAAATAAAAATCTAAAATTGCCAAGACAAATTTTCACCGTCTAAATAAAATATTTAGGACTGGATGAACATTTTCCTGACCCTAAATGGAATTTTTGAAAACGTGCAATTTTCCCTAAATTCAAATAAAATAGCAAATAAAACCAAAATAAAAATATTATTTGATTTTTTTTGTTAAATCCTCAATATTTCTTTATTTTGGGAAATTCATTTTATTCCCTCTCTCATATTTGGACGATAGAAATAATTGAGGATAAAATAAATAAAATCAAATGATCCTATTTTCAAAATTTGCCATCTTATTGTGTGAGCATGTTGGTTGCATATTTTACTCATTCGAGGACATCCACGTGTTGTTTTGATTGTTTGGTTTTATTTCCCTTTGCCAAGTGGATGGACAAGAGTGCCTAAGAACCTCCTCTAGCTATCTATGCTTTTCTCGTCTCAAACTCTATTCATGCTACATCACAAAATTTGATCAAGTCAGATTCGAACCACTCTGTGTGAGGAGCGCTCGGAGTCCCCGATTCGTCATAGACTTAAACTTCCAAAACCTCTTTATGATTCTCGGTCTGATCGATACCCCACTTTCGGTCCTACCGAGATCATTAAGTTGATCTAGGTTTTCGATCTCGGTGCAACCGATTTGAACCTTTCGGTCACACCGAGTTTCAGTAACTGCATGCAGTTATGAATCTCGGTGCCATCGAGTTGTTCCACTCGATCACACCGACAGGGTCGGGCTATATATAGTCACGGGCAAAAATTTGGAAATTTCTCCAAACCCCTTCGCCCGCGCGATAGCCTGCTCTGCCAACGTGGTCTCCGGATCATCTCCTCGCCGCCAACCGCCTCCAGTCGCTGGTCTCCGTCGCTGTCAACGGAATTCGACCCCACCGTTGCCGCCGTAGCGAGTCTCCGCCGAACTAGGGTATGGACTCGATCTTTGTGCTATTCTCCAATCTGATTCTTAGCACATTGTGATCATCATGATTCTTGCCACGATTGAAGCACTCCTATTCAGTCAATGCGCTTGTAGATTAGGTTTGATTCGAAAATTTTAGGGTTAGGTTTCCGCCGAAACCATCTCGGACCCACCGAGTTGAAAAACTCGGTCCCACCGATTTGGCTTATGCCATTGCACAAGTGAGACTCGGTCTGACCGAGAATTACTTATCGGTGTGACCGATTTTGGAACTCTGTGAAACCCTAGCAGTCTCGGTGCCACCGAACTGTGACTCGGTCTGACCGAGTTCACTTGTTTAGGTGCCAAAACTGCTTCGGTATCACCGAGTTTAAAAATCGGTAGATCCGAGATGATTTCAGTGGGAAACTAAAACTAAGTTTTTGGATCATTCTTTTGCAAAAATCTCTGCATTTTGTGATGCTCATCTATTCTACCTCATCTATAAACTATTCACAGGGTCAGCAGTCAGAGTTTGCAACATGTCTGATCAGAGTGACAGCCAGAACTTGTCAGAGCAGCAAGTGTAGATGAGTGAGGGCACTAGTCCCTCCAGCTCTTCAGATGATGGCAGCAGAAGTACTCCTAGCAATTTACCAAAAGCTGCCACCAGACAGAGGAAGAAGAGAACTTCAGATTCTGAAGATGAAGATTATGTGGCAGAGGAAGAGGCCACATCAAAGAGAGTTGAGCCAGCATAGGGCACAAAGCCAGGCTTAAAGATCAAAAGGCCAGCAGGCAGGCAGCCTATGTCAAAGGCTAGAGCTTCAACTGAAAAGCCTGCACCCAAAGAGCCAGTTGCTGCTGAAGGCAAGAAGAGAAAGGAAAGGGTCAAGAAGACCGTAGCCAAAGTGCTTGGAAAGGCTTCCATTATGGAAGAGGAAGAGGAAGAAGAGGTTGCTGCACCAGCACCTAAGGCACCCAAGCTAATGGTTGATGCTATCAAATCAGGGGCTACTGCATCTAAGCCCAAGGCTGCATCAAAGGTCAAGACAGCACCAAAGAGAAATACAAGGAGCATACCTGTTGCTGAGAAGAACAAGGCCCCAGTGCCTGAAGCTGCTGAAGAAGAGGATGAAGAGCAAGTTCTCAGAAAACTCAAGCCCAAGATCCCAGACCACAACGATGCTCATCCTGTGGCTGAGGATATGAAGCTCAGGAGAGACTCAAGGCTGAGGAAGTGGAGAGAAGCAGATCCGTATGCTTCAAGGAGAAGGACTGCTGTGGATTACAGATTTCACACCAAGGAACAGTAAGATTTCTATGAGACAGTACTGCTTGATAAGAAGCCCATTGTTTGTGACATGAGATGGGTCGACTGGACCTACATGAAGGAAAATGAGGAACACTACCCTGGAGTGTATGACAGCTTTAGTGCTTGTGGAGTTGCAGACTTTGTTGGGCAGAAGCTCACAAAGTGGAACGAGGAGCTCATTATGCAATTCTACTCCACAGCACACTTTTATCCAGATGGTAGGATCACATGGATGTCTGAAGGTACGAGGTACCAATCAACTGTTGAGGAATGGGCAAAGTTGATCAATGCCCCAGAGGAGCAAGCAGATGACTTGGACATTTATGCCAAGAAGAAGATGGACCACAACTCAATGTCCAATATGTACAAGGAAATTCCAAATGAAGCACTTGATACTTTCAAATTTGGCTCAGTGCATTATCTTCTGTCAGGGCTGCCAACAATCAATTGGATACTGAGGCACACCTTATTGCCCAAGTCTGGAGATCACAAGATGATCAGAGGCCATGCAATCAACTTGCTACATATCTTTGATGTGCCACAGAAGTCCAAGGTGATGAGCCTTATGGTAGAGACTATCAAGAGGACTGCAGCAGATCAGAAGAGGAGCTGTGGATATGCCCCACAAATTCAGGAGCTCATTAACGCCAAGATGGGCACGGGCATATACTTGTTGGACAAGGAACACCTGCCCATCCGTCCAGATTTTGAGGACAATCAAGTTGTTATGACTGAGAATGAACCATCATCTGCCCAAGCACAAGCCAAGAAGGAGAAGGCAAGGAAGGAGAAAGCTGCCAAGATGCCAACTCAAGAGGAGGCATCTGAATATTTCCTGAAAACCAAACAAGAGCAGCTTGGTTACCTAATTGCATCCACCCTGTGGATTGAGAAAGGACTAGCCACCCTAACTCAGAACCAGGCAAGCTTAGAAAGGATCATGGAACAAAAGTTCTATGACTTGGATGTCAAGGTGACAGAGATTCAGACTGTCGTGGAGCAGCTCCAGGATGACATGGAGGAGAGGAGAGGCAGGACTACAACTGATGCCTTTGCCAGAGTGCCACGAGGTCCAAGGTCGTCTGCAATGCCAGTTGTTGACCCCAGAGCCACCACGTCTGCACCAGCTACAGCCTCAGTTCCACCAGCTCCAGCGTCTACTTCAGCTCCAACTCCAGCGTCTACGGAAGCCTTCGTCCTTGGAGTGATCCGGACTCCACCACCACCTGAAGATCAAGCCTGAGCGTCGATCTAGCACTATGCATTTTCTAGGAACTTTTTGGTAACTTGTTGCCAAAGGGGGAGAAAAATGTATAGATCATAGGCTTCGAGAGAGAGAATGTTGCTTTTTTCTCTCTTGCTTTATTTGGTGGTTTTTCGAACTTTGTTTGCTTTTGAGTGCTTGAGATACTACGTCATTATCTGTGAGACATTGATGATCATGTGTTTGATCATAAGCTACACTTAATGCTATTATCTTATCAATCTTATGTGATCATTCACTATTCTTGGTGATGAGTGCATGTATTTCATTCTTATCATTTTAAGCGCTCCACCAAGATGTATGTGACATGGAAGAGTAACCCATGACTCTAACTCCTTGTGCATTTGCAGTCCAAAGCAAATTTTAAATATGCACAATTTTAGGGGGAGCTCTTACTTATCACATACTTCTCAAAGCGACAATATATTTCATGCTTATTATCATTTGTCGAAGCTTTGATCTATATGTTGTCATCAATTACCAAAAAGGGGGAGATTGAAAGTGCAACTATCCCTAGGTGGTTTTGGTAATTCATAACAACATATAGCTCATTGAGCTAATGCTATTCCAAGATGATTATTTCAGGAAAGCTCAATGATTGGCATGGCATGGATGTGAAAGTGGAACCCTCAAAATGCTAAGGACAAAGGATTGGCTCAAGCTCAAAAGCTCAAGACTCTTCATTTTATATTTTAGTGATCCGAGATCACATTGAGTCTTTAGGAAAAGCCAATACTATCAAGGAGGGATGAGGTGTTGCTTAATGAGCCTCTTGCTTCATGTGCTTAGTGGTATGCTCCAAAACCCTCCACTACTTTCCCATATCCACATTTGACCTAAACCCTAAGCCAAGCTCGGTCCTACCGATTCTTCCTATCCGGCGCCACCGAGTTTCACTTGTCATAAGCCACTCCCAAACCCTAGCAATTCGGTTCTACCGATAGGGATCTCGGTCTCACCGAAATGGGATTGCAAACTCTCTGTTTCCCTTTCGTAACTTTTCGGTCTCACCGAAAGAGCGGATCGGTCCCACCGAGATTGCAATGTAAATTCAGTGTTTCCTTTTTGTAACTTTTTGGTCTCACCGAAAGAGCAAATCGGTCCCACCGAGTTTGCCTGACCAACTCTCTGGTTAGCTAATTACCAAATTCGGTCTCACCGAGTTTGTGTAATCGGTCTCACCGAGATTACGTTTTGCCCAAACCCTAACCATATCGGTCCTACCGAGTTGCATGTCAGTCCCACCGAAAATCTCTAACGGTCACTAGGTTTACATTTTCGGTCCGACCGAGTTTATTGATTCGGTCCCACCGAGATTGGAAAACTGTGTGTAACGGTTGGATTTTGTGTGGAGGCTATATGTACCCCTCCACCTCCTCTTCATTCGAGGAGAGAGCCATCAGAACACATACACAATTCCAATTCATATGTTCTGAGAGAGAACCACCTACTCAAGTGTTGAGACCAAGATATTCCATTCCTACCATATGAATCTTGATCTCTAGCCTTCCCAAGTTGCTTTCCACTCAAATCTTCTTTCCACCAAATCCAAATCCTATGAGAGAGAGTTGAGTGTTGGGGAGACTATCATTTGAAGCACAAGAGCAAGGAGTTCATTACCTACACACCATATATTACTTCTTGGAGAGTGGTGTCTCCTAGATTGGCTAGGTGTCACTTGGGAGCCTCCGACAAGATTGTGGAGTTGAAGCAAGGAGTTTGTAAGGGCAAGGAGATCGCCTACTTCGTGAAGATCTACCGCTAGTGAGGCAAGTCCTGTGTGGGCGATGGCCATGATGGGATAGACAAGGTTGCTTCTTCGTGGACCCTTTGTGGGTGGTTGCTTCTTCGTGGACCCTTCGTGGGTGGAGCCCTTTGTGGACTCGCGCAACCGTTACCCTTTGTGGGTGGAGCCCTCCGTGGACTCTCACAACCGTTACCCTTTGTGGGTTGAAGTCTCCATCAACGTGGATGTAGGATAGCACCACCTATCCGAACCACGGGAAAAACATCCGCGTCTCCAATTGCGTTTGAATTCTCCAAACCCTTCCCTTTACATTCTTGCAAGTTGCATGCTTTACTTTCCGCTGCCAATATACTCTTTGCATGCTTGCTTGAATTGTGTGATGATTGCTTGACTTGTCCTATAATAGCTAAAATCTGCTAAGAACTAAAATTGGGAAAAGGTTAAGTTTTTATTTGGTCAAGTAGTCTAATCACCCCCCCCCCTCTAGACATACTTTCGATCTTACACAAACAAAACATCACGTGTTACATGTACCTTTTTGCTTGCCGGATCATACACACGGTAGCACTTGGATCCTTCCTCGTAACCAACGAATATCATCATGGTTGAGCGATTAGAGAGCTTGGTGATTCTGGGGCCGAGCTTCTTGACATGCGCCACACACCCGAATGTGCGCAGGTGCTGCACGCTAGGCTTGCGGCCGTGCCACGCCTCATAGGGTGTCACTCCGTCCAGGCTGCGTGTTGGCGCCCTGTTAAGGAGATACACCGCCGTCTTCACCGCTTCTGCCCAGAAGAACGACGGCACCGCCATGCTCTTGAGGAGACAGCGCGCCATCTCGACGACGGTTTGGTTTCGACACTCCACCACTCTGTTTTGCTGAGGAGAGTAGGGTGCGGTTGTGTAGTGCTTGATGCCTTGTTCATCACAGTACTCTTTGAACTCCAGCGAGTTGAACTCGCCGCCTCTGTCTGACTGAAATGCCCAAAGTTTGCACCTCCCCTCTGCTTCAGCCATTACCTGCACCCGCTTGAACTTCTGGTGTGCTTCGTCCTTGGATTTCAGCAACTCCAACCACATATAACGTGAGTAGTCATCAACTACCAACAAGAAGTACTTGTTACCTCCGGGCATTGTTGGCGTAATCGGTCCGCACAAGTCTGTATGGACTAGCTCAAGCCCTTGTTCAGCATAGTATCCGGCAACTTGAGGGAAGGGCGCGCGGTGCTGCTTGCCCAACGTACAGCCATCACAGTATTCCTCGACGCGGTCTATGATCGGCATGCCACGCACCATCTGCTTCGATGACATGGCACACAAGGCCCGGAAGTGCAGGTGTCCCATCCTAGCGTGCCATCACCAGGTGATGTCGTCAGACTTGGCAAGGAGGCAGACAGGAGCATCAATGGAGATTACGCTCGTGTACAACCTGCCGGCCATGCGCTTGACTCGAGCTAGCACGCGCCGGACCGGATCATGGATGGTCATCATTCCGCCCTCAATCCCAATCTTGCATCCTCCTTCGTCAAGCTAACCCACTGAGATGATGTTACTGCGGAGGCTGGGGATATAATAGACATCTGAAAGTGCTCTCTGATCTCCATTTTTGCACCTGAACACAACCACACCTCTGCTTTTTATGGCCACGATAGAGCCATCACCAAACTTCACAGTGTCGTGCACTCCCTCGTCGAGCTTGGCAAACATTGTTCTCTCCCTTGTCATGTGACTAGACGCACCAGTGTCAAAGTACCAGAGACCATCGGGCGAGGGAACAAGGATCAACTTTTCTTCATTCAGGAAGACAGCCTGCGGCACGACGAGTTGTGCGGAGTTGACATCGGTGACCACTGCCATGAGCAGCCCCTGATCATGTTCGTCGCCGCCATCGCGGATGAGGTTAGCCTGTTCCTTCTTCCCTTGTTCCTTTTGCTTCTCCAGCCATGACCAGCAGTCCTTTTCCCAGTGTCCGGTCTTGCCACAATGGTGGCATTTACCCTTCTTCTTGCCGCTGGAGTTGCCCGATCCTCCCATGCCGCCGCTGCCCGGTGCAGGTCTGCCACCGCCGCCACCGTGAGGTTTGGCCTTGCCCGGCGACTTGTTCTTGCCGCCGCCGCTACCGGACGATGAACCGCCGCTACCGCCCAGCTTCTCCCGGGCCAGCCACTCCTCATGAGTGAGCAGGAGGCGCCCGGCGGTCTGCGCGCCGTTGTCGAGGTCGTAGTGATCCTCACATGCAGAGAAGCGGCCGACAAGCTCCTCGATGGACATGGTTTTCAGATCAAGCAAGGACTCGATCGCCATGGCCATTGGGCGGTACCGACGCGGCACCACTCGGAGAAATTTCTGGACTGCCTTGTGGTCGGTGACGGGGTCGCCGTACAACTCCAGATAGGCGACGAGGGCGGCGAGCCGCAGCCCGAAGTCCTCGACGGACTCCCCATCTCTGAAACGGAGATCCTCGAACTCCGGCCGGCGCACCTGCGCCTTGGCTTCACAAGCACGCTCACTGCCCATCCGCATCGTCTTGATGGTCTCCCACGCCGTCTTCGCCGTGTCCTTTGCGGCAGCACACGCAGCATCTCTGGCGGAACGCCGGTGAGAATGATCTGCAGTATGCGCCGGTCGTCGTTCTCGTCGGCGGCGTCGTCGGTCACCGTGGACTAGACACGGGCGACCTGCAACTTGACTTGCATCACAAGCGCCCACTCCTGGTAGTTCGTGCGCGTGAGCATCATGGACGCCCCCGACTCCTCTCGCACCACACGCTCCACCACGCGGTGCTCGCCGCCGCTGCTGCCGGTGAGGCGCGCGAGCTGCGCCTTGGATGAAGGCGTCTTCAGCGGCGACTTCGTGCCACTCTTGTTCTTCTTCTCCTCCTCGCTATCTGACATGGTACGCCGCGGATCAGACACCGCCGGCCACCAGAGAGTGGATCGAACACCACGGCTCTGATGCCAATTGTCGTTGCCGGACTTAGTGAGAGCGATCAGATGAGGTCGAGCGAGAGAGACGGAGGTAGACGAACGAGAGAGAGAGGTTTGTGCTGCCTAACTGTCGCAGCGTTTTCCGTCTCGTTCATTCCTTTTATCTGAATACAAAACGAGCTGACTTTCTCTCCCAGCCTGGCCACTATGATCCGCACAACGCGCGAGGTCCCGCGATTGCGTTCACAGCCAAGGCCCACGACCAGGAGAGAGTTCAGGTAACAGAAAAGGAGATCGCCCGCTAACTGCGTCTCCACGATCTACATGATCGTCATGCATGCATGGGTCACATCCGACCCTGCTGCACATTATTTTAAACGCAAAACTAAAACAAAGCAGCCTAGCCTATCTGGTGTGAGCTTAACTGAGCTAACAATCTCATCAGCTTGAGAGGTCGTGGGATAGTCCGTATCCTGGTAGCCATGACTAACACTCATATTATGTCTAAGGAGAAAGATGATGTGGGACATTTCTTTTCCACGGATGTGATCGTTAAACTCAATGGATATGCTTTCACGTTCAGGAGGGAACCGGCACACTTCATATAGACCCAGAATTTGTCCCGTTTATTTGGAGGTGAAAAGGTGATGATGCGGATGATGATAACACTGGAAAGGAGAAGGATGATGACATGGATACCTCCGAGCATGCTGCTCTCTCCTCCAACCTGCAGTCATCTAGTTCGGCTAATGCTAAGGATGTTCACATGACTCAACACTCAAGTGCAACAGCGTGGGCTAGCGAGCGTTGTTTCTCCCACTGAACAGAGGGCCGACCCGGCCTGTGGTCTTGGCGGTGACTCATCCTTCCTTGCTGCCACTATTGTCCGCAGGTATTGTGATCTCCCACGCTGCTAATGGTGAGCTTGCAAGCAGCCTCAGATGCTCGGGTGCACACACCAACGTTGGTGTTCTGCATGGTAATGCATGCATGGACGGATTGACGCTGGGTCAGCTTGCTCCTTCGGGTGCAGAGCCAGTGAAGGCGGGATCAGCTAGGGCCCCTTCGGCCTTTATGCCGAGGCAGATGGTGTCGGCCCTGACTGGTCACACGGTGACTGCGTCGGCCACCAGGCCGACCCCCGACTTGGCAGACTCCGCGGCCACCACGACCGCGGACATTTCGGACAACTCGGTAACTGCTACCACTGAAGTAGCGGTTTTCTCGGCGACCGCGGATCCCTCGTCGACGACTACCACGGACATTGCGGTCCCTCGGCGCCCGCGACCGCGGACATGGTGGATCCCTTGGCGGCCGCGGCGGCACACTCGATGTCCGCGACTCCTTCTTCACCGACAGTGGCGTCTTCACGCATGACTCCATCTAAGACTATCGGGGAGGGGATTGCTACTCCACCCTCATCCCCTCCTCTGGCAGCGAATCTTGTGCGACTACCTTCATCGGGTGTGACACCTACCCGCCGAAGTAATCGGCATAAGGTTGCCGACGACGGGAGGATGAACCCTGATGAGAACTCTTTGGCCAAGGCTATGCGGCGTAAAGAAGCGCATAATCTAGACAGCCAAGGTATTATGTTGTCACCCAAATCCTTTTTATCTTTATCTGCTACAACCATCGTTTCTAAGTTGAATAATGTTGGTGTTAGTCTAGGAAGTAATGAGAAGGATATTTCTGTTTCGGCAAACGCTTTGAGACATTTGGAATACGACCGTTTAAATGTTACTCCACGAGTTCCTGGCAAGTCTTTTGTCTCACATCTAGATGAGGAGGAGCTGCATGCCACATCAGATGGTCAGCTACTCTCTCATTTAGTTGGACAGGTTTCGGATGTGGGCCTAGATGAACCCGGACTTAGTTCATTGATTGAGCTTACAGCTTCGGGACATAAATCAAAGGCCTCCCATTCAAAAAAGGCCGCAAACCCTCAAAGAGGGCGAAGTTTTCTAAATCTCCTATTGATTCCTCATGAATGGCATGTTCTTTAATAGTAGAGGTCTTGGTGACTTGGCTAAACTTCTATTCATTGCAGAATGTAATAGGGAATACAATTTAGACTTTTTGGCTATCTTTGAAACTAGGAGACGTGATTTCTCAGTAAGTCTGCTTAACCGTCTTTTTGACGGGATAGACTTCACCTGGATTTCACGAGCGCCTAGAGGTCGTTCTGGGGGCATTTTACTTGACGTAAACACGGGGACTATGGATGTTTTGGCTAGTTCGAATGGTGAGTTTCATATTAAACTCCATATTCGCAACAAGGCCGGCAACTTCACATGGACTCTCGTCGCATGTATGGTGCAGCCCAGGATGAGTTGAAGGCCGAGTTCCTCCGTGAATTGGTTAATCTGGTGAAAGATAATCCATATCCCATTCTTATTGGTGGTGATTTCAATTTGCTTCGATTTCCAAACGAGAAAAGTCATGGCAGGTTTGATGACCATTGGCCTTTCCTTTTCAACGTTGCCATCGACGGTCTAGATCTGCGAGAGGTTTCCATGATTGGAAAACAGTTCACTTGGGCGAACAGTCTTCCGAAACCGACATATGAGAAACTAGATCGCTTTTTAATGGATACCGACTGGGAATCTAATTTTTCTATGGTGTCTATTCATGCTCTACCTCGTATCGAGGCTATATCATACCACACACCCATTCTCCTAACTACGGGCTTGCCACGACCACAACATAGACGCAAGTTCAAGTTCGAACTTGGGTGGTTGCTTCGGGATGGCTTCCATGACATGGTCAAGGAAGTGTGGGAGAAACCGATGGTCGGGCCTACTCCAATTCTCAAATGGAATAACAAAATGCGTGAATTACATAAATTCCTTGGTGGTTGGGCTAGGCATATGGTGGGTATCCTCAGAAAGGAGAAGCTTAGCCTTTCATCTATCATTGATGAATTAGAAGCTTTGGCAGAGGTTAGACATCTATCTGAGCATGAAATCGAGATCAAGAGTCATTCGAATGCACAGATAGCTAGCATGCTGCGTGAAGAGGAACTCAAATGGTATTGACATTCTAACTCTCAGTTTATCCTGAAAGGTGACACGGATACTAGATATTTCCATGGAGTCGCCAATGGCAGACACCGGCAGAAAATTATTTATTCCCTACAACAAGACGAGGGTATAATTGAGGGGCATGAGCAACTTAAATCTTATATCACTAATTATTATAAAAATTTGTTCGAAGCCCCAGTGTAAGAAAACTTCTCGATGGATGACTCCCAAACAAATGACATCCCCTATGTCTCTGATGAGGAAAACAGTCTTCTAATAGCCCCATACTCTGAGGAGGAAGTTAGAAAGGCGGTTTTTCTAATAGCCCCATACCCCAGATGGTTTTCCCGCTGAGTTCTATCAGCATTTTTGGAAAGTCATCAAACCGGATCTCCTACTTTTGTTTAGCGACTTACATGCTGGCCAACTAGAATTGTTTCACTTAAACTTGGTGAGATTATTTTATTACCCAAGGTTAATGAGGCTGAAAGGATACAACAATATAGACCTATTTGCCTCCTTAATGTTAGTTTTAAAATATTCACGAAGGTTGCGACTATTAGGCTAAATTCGGTTGCTGAACATGTGGTTCGTCCTTCACAGACAACTTTTATGCAAGGCAGACACATCCTTGATGGTGTTGTCATCCTTCATGAACCAGTCCATGAATTACACCGAAAAAAGTTGAATGGGGTGGTTCTCAAAATAGTCTTTGAAAAGGCTTATGACAAAGTCAAGTGGCCCTTTCTTCAACAGACTCTCAGAATGAAAGGATTTTCTACAGAGCGGCGCGCTATGATCCATAGCTTCGTTTCTAGAGGTAGTGTTGCCATTAAGGTCAATGATGACATTGGACACTATTTCCAAACGAAGAAGGGTTTGCGACAAGGTGACTCGGTATCGCCCATGCTATTCAATATAATGGTGGATATGCTTGCGATCATGATTGAGCATGCCAAGGTTGATGGCCAAATTGAAGGGGTAGTAAATCATCTAGTTGATGGTGGTCTCTCTATACTTCAATATGCCAATGATACGATTCTCTTCATGGATCATGTCCTCGAGAAAACAAGAAATCTGAAACTAATTCTATCAGCATTTGAGCAACTCTCGGGTGTTAAGATCAATTCTCATAAAAGTGAATTGTTTTGCTTTGGCGAGGCTCAAGACGAGGCCCACCTGTACGCTGAACTGTTTGGATACGGGTTGGGCCAGTTTGCGGTCACATATTTGGGGATACCGATACATTATTGGAGACTCACAAATGCTGAATGGAAACACGCCGAGGAAAGAGTGCAAAAAAGACTTAGTAGTTGGAAAGGTAAACTATTGTCTCTGGGTGGAAGATTGGTCATCATAAATTCAGTACTTAGTAATATGGTACTGCATATGATTTCCTTCTTCCAATTGTCGAAAGGAGTTTTACATAGATTGGATTATTTTCAATCAAGATTCTTTTGGCAAGGAGATAGCGAGAGAAAGAAATATCGAATGGCCAAATGGAGTGTGGTTTGCCATCCCAAAGACCAAGGCGGGTTGGGTATTCATGACCTTGAGGTTAAGAATAGGGCCCTCCTTGGCAAATGGTTGTTTAAATTTCTGATGAAAGAAGGTGTATGGCAAACCCTCCTAAGGAGGAAATATGTGAGCTCCAAGGCGTCATCCCAAGTATAATGGAAGCCTATGGATTCCCACTTTTGGGCGGGTCTAATGGCTACGAAGAAATATTTCTTCTGCTATGGATCCTTCTCGATTAAGAACGGCTCGGAAATTAGATTCTGGGAGGACAGATGGCTAGGAAATGCCACACACTGGGAATAATATGCGGCTCTATACAACATTGTGCGCCACAAGGGTGATACTATCGCCACGGTAATGGAATTATTTCCGCCAAATGTGATGTTCAAAAGAGATTTAATTGGACCCAGGCTCCAATCGTGGAACATCCTGCTCCAGCGGTTGTCCACGTTGCACTTGTCACATGGGTCTGATGTATTTTGATGGAACCTTCATGGGAATGGAAAATTTTCAGTGGATTCTATGTATAGAGCATTAATCCAGTCTGATGCGCCAGTTGATAATAATAAGAAGATCTGGAAGATGAAGATACCTCTTAAGAATAAAATCTTTGCATGGTATCTTCGTCGCGGTGTCATTCTTACTAAAGATAACTTTATTAAGAGGTATTGACATGGAAGTCCGCAATGTGTCTTTTGTCACCATGATGAGACAATAAAACAATTATTCTTCCAATGCAAATCGGCTCGTTCTATATGGTCAGTCATCTAAATAATTTCTGGCTTGTATCCTCCATGTAGTGTTGCTAATGTATTTGGCAACTGGTTACACGGGATTGATCACAAGTTTAGAACTTTTCTCGGGATGGAAGCGCTTGCCGTTATTTGGTCGCTTCGGCTATGTAGAAATGATAAGGTTTTTAACGATAAAAGTACTTCCCTATGCAGGTTATCTACATATGTACTGGGACTCTTCGTTTATGGCCCTCTCTACAAGCCGTGGAGAATCGAGACCTGTTTATGAAGGTGTGTACACGATTGGAGGCTATGGCGAGGGATACTTTTGCCCAGCATGGGTGGCAGCATGATCTTAGGATTGACCCCCCTCCGCCTTAGCTGTTATATGGACTCTTCATGTTTTTGTATTTCGCCTTTTATTTTTCATTTGTGTGAGAAGACATTTTTTTGGCTATATGCATCTTAGTAATGCAAAGGCCGGGTGTAATGCCCAAATCTTTTAAATAATAAAGTGTCCCTTTTCAAAAACCTGGATGATTTGAGTTTTAACTCAAACAGCAAAAATTTCACGCGCACGTCCTCGCCTAATAGCGGCGGGGGTCGTGGGCGCCTCGATTCCCGGCCCAGAAGCTGCCACATGTCCCACTTTCCCTGTGTCGCGAAGCTGACAGGAATCGTCGGATTGAAAGATCAACGGTTGAAGATTGGTTCCGCGGATTCACCTGCGATTATAAATTGGAAAAGATGGGGTTAAAATCCGGATCCCCTTTCACTTTGATCGAGCTCCTCGCCATCTTCTTCATTTCGTTCAATTGCCTTTGCCCGCCCGCTCACCATGGGCGAGGACAAGACCTCGGCACTGGAGAAGAAGAAAATAGTGAGGAAGGGCTTGTCCGCCAGTTTCGCGCCGCCGCCCAGCTGGAATCAGGGGGATTGGCTCCCCTCGGGAGTGACGGAGAAGGAATTGCTCGAACTTGTCACCAACGGCCTCATCCCAAAGCGCGGATGGCGGCTCCTAGAGTCTCGCGAATTTGAGCCCGTGCCCCACTCCAACAAAAGGATACTCCTCATTTCCCATATAGATAGAGGCTTTTCCATGCCCCCCATCAATTTTTTCGTGGGTTCTTGAACTATTTTGGAGCGCAACTCCACTGTCTTCCTCCCAATGCCATGGTGTATCTGTCTTTCTTACATTTCTCTTTGCGAGAATTTCATGGGATGCCAGCCACATTGGGGCCTTTTTAAGCACATCTTTTCTTGCCGCCCTTAAAACATCAAGAGATCCTCATCCAGAGTAGCAGTAAGACGAAGATTGTTCATTTGTGTGGTGGGCTAGGTGTCCAAGTCAAGAATGCTAGTACGTTCCCCACCACAAAGTTCCCTAATACTATCAAGTTTTGGCAAAGCACTTGGTTTTATTGCAAAGATATCCCTACTGCCGATTCTTCACTCGACTTCCCAGTATATACGTCCGAGAGAGTTGAACCTCCCCCACCGAATTCCCTTGGAGTCTCCAAAGCAGAGAAAACCTAAGTAGAAAACCTGATGTCTGGCTGGTCGGAAGAGAGCCGGTCTGGACAGAATCGATCTGTTGGAAGCTTTTATAAGTCGGCGCATCCTCGTTTTGTTGGTGTGCTTATCACCGCAAAGGGCATGTGATTTTATGTCTCACGGCCACACTGCCACCGCGGCCTGAGTTCTACCTCTCGCACGTAGGCACATCGCCACTATTTCTTTTCCTAGGTGCCCACGCGGTGAGATGGAGGGGTCGGCATGCACCTTGCGGATCCCGCATATTGACATGTCAATTGAGTTTTAGCTTAAAGAATGGCGAATCTAGCTGCATAGCATGCATAGAAATTAGAAAGAAAAAAGATATAGTATTAAGAGGAGATGAGAAGTATGCCCAAAAGGATAAAAATTAATTGATGGCAGTCTAATGTGCATTGCATGTGAATGCTTACTAGTGGATGCAAAAGAGAAAGAAAATAAAAGGTAAGAAGAGATCTCCAACAAACAAACTATGCAAGATCATTTCTTTGGTGCCAAGGTGAGTGCCTGTGATTTGGTTGGATCTTGTAGAATGCTAAGATGGGATTTGTACATCTTGTCTAGCAAGTTAACTTACCGTTATAGTGTGATTAGGATCAAAACGGAGGAAACAGGGTTGCCTCTTTTCGAGGTCAGAATGATGGTCGACGGCTCATCAATTATGAAGAATAAAATCATTACTGATGATGAAAACTTGGAGAAAGAGATAAGTTAACGTTGCATCTGAATAGAAAACCACTCAAGCCAGCAGAACGAGATTTTATGATAAGTATATGAAATTGCGCATCATCAGAAGATGAAACCACATATAAACTCAAGCCAGCAGCACGGCATTTTTCTTTTTCCGAACACACGTCCATTCATTCAAGGCTTTGATAATTTTTGGGTGAAGGCTACAACAATCAGTAGCCTCCTTAATTACACAAGATTGCCACCAAACAGAAGCAACTAAAATCATCACAGATGATTTGCTTTCTATTAAGATAAGACTGGCACACAAACTAAACTGAACTCATCCCTAATATAAATAAAAATGGAGCTAAACTACCAAAGATTCAACCCGGACGGACGTTACGAGACGAGCTAGTTGGTGTCCTTGCTGATGAGCTCAAGGGCGGTGGCAGTGGTGGGCAGCGCCGGGATGGCTCCCTTCTTGGTGGTGCAGATGGCCCCGCAAGCGTTGGAGAACTGGAGCACCTCCCTCAGCTTGGCCTCATTCTGACCAATCAAAAAGAAAACAACATCATTAGCAACTACTCACAAGTCATAATGGAATTGAATTCAATCAGCTGATAATAATTTAGTTTCTTACGTAGAAGATGGAGTCGTCCTTGGCGACGTTGAGTAGGAGGGATCCAACAAAGGCATCGCCGGCGCCGGTGGTGTCGACGGTGTTAACGGAGTACCCTGGCAGGGAGCCCTTGAAGTCCTTGGTGAAGTACCTACATCCCTTCTCGCCGTCGGTGACGACCAGCAGCTTGAGGCCGTCGAACCAGAGCGAGAGGACGTTCTTCTCGTCGTGGGCGTCGCCCTGCGTGAGGAAGGCCACCTCCTCGTCGCTCACCTTGATGAAGTCGGCCTCCTTCCAAATGCTCATGATGCCGTCACGTGCGGCCTGGGCGGAGGGCCAGAGCGGGAGGCGCACGTTGGGGTCGTAGGAACAGAGGATGCCGGCTGACTTGGCGGCGCGCATGGCGGCGATGTGTGCGGAGCGGCAGGGCTCAGTGATGAGCGAGATGGAGCCGTAGTGGAAGATGCGAGCTCGGCGGATGAGGTCCAGGTTGAGCTCGGCTTCGGTGAGGAGCATGTCGGCCGACGGGTTGCGGTAGAACATGAACTCATGCTCGCCGTTGGACTTGAGGGTGACAAAGGCCAGGGCCGTGCGCGCGTGCTGGTCGAAGAGGCAGCCCTCCACGTTCACGCTGTTCTGCTTCAGGATGTCCACCAGCATGTGTCCGAACTCGTCGTCGCCAAACTGAAAAGAAAAACATCATCATCCGATTACAATTCATATGCGATAAGGGTGTGTATTATTGATTGCACCGACCATATATGAATATAAACAAATCTAGATGCGAAATAACTACTGTAGGTCTCAATTAACTTGTATTATTGACTGCACCGACCATATGAATATAAATAAATCTTTACAAAAATAATGAATTGTTCTTTGAAAAAATAAGGTAAAAAGGTTTGCTCTTGTGTTAAGAGTGGATTAGTGTTAGATTTGGACTGATCAATGACCTGAGATGAAGGTAATAATAGTCTAAGAGACTAAGTATCCAAGACCGAAAAGAACGTTGCAGAGCATGCAATGATATAACTGAGTGACGAAATCGATCAGCGATTTGACACTACTAACGAAGAAGAATCAGTAATCCTAAGCAAGTCAACACCCGATTCTCGTCGTCTAATAAGGATCGACAGCGGCGGCCCACCTATGGCGACACCAGTCTTCGGCATGATCCCACGTATGGAGACACCAGTCTTCGGCATGATCAGATCAGAGCCAACCAAACAACGGATCTAATGCGCGCGGCTGTATGCATGGCAATAAACGCAAGGACCGGGAGAATCATCATGCGCTATCACGGACGGCGATTGATCCATGCGTACCTTGCCAACGAAGGCGGAGGAGCCGCCGAGCTTGGAGATGGCACATGCGACGTTGGCGGGCGCACCCCCCGGTGCCTTGACGAAGCCTCCCGACTCAGCGAGCGAGACGCCGGCCATGTCCGGCACGAAATCGATCAGCATCTCGCCAAAGGAGACGACGAGGCCTGGCGCCGTTGCGGCAGCCACAGGAGCATCACCGAGAGGCGCCATTAAAACTTGCTAAACAAACTGAACACAAGAGGTGCAGAAGAAATCGATCGAGCCGGGAGGATAGGTGCTGTTTGTTGGATTGGAAGTTGGGAGCCGAGAGGGGCCACTTATAAAGGGGCTGCGGGAGGTTTGGCTTGGCCGAAGGGCCGATTACCTTGTTGGTAAAGAGTTATCATCGTACTACTAGTAGTTATCGATCTTATCCTACCCCTGTTACAATCCGCTAGTAATCAGTTCCGGCTTGGATAACTCCTCTCTCTCTCTCTCTTTTTTGCGTGAGGAAGGGCAGCCATGAGTAATTGTTCGGTTCCTGATGGATGTTGCTTGACTATATATATATATATAATAATTATTACTATGTCCTTTAGACTAGCCGACCAATATGATATTACCTTCTCATCTGACGGTTGAATCCATTTTTATGTTCACATGTATCTTGCATTCTTGCAATTCAGCACATGTTTTGAAGCTTAGAGCATCACCAATAGGTGCCCCAAAGTAGGACTCAAAAAATGACGTGATGTAAAATATACATCACGAAATACGTGTTTTTTAGGGCACCGAAAGTGTCCAACTCCAATAGGTGATGTAAAATTGGGCACCATATAGGGCACGAGTTCTCCAACAGCTGCCCTGCCTCAAGTGATGTATATTTTTGTTCTACAAAAATCGGCGCCGCTGCGTAAATGGATTGACCGGACCAGCGGCGGCTCAATCAGCGCTCCGGCGGACGTCGAGAAGGCTAGGGGTAACGGTATGGTCGACTTGATGTCAAGGGAGGAACAGGTGGAGGCGGTGGAGGGCCGGGAAAGAGCGGCTTCCTAGACCATCGACGGCCAAATTGAAGCGACAGGGCCCTCCAGCGGCCGTCGTGATGGCCGGGGCGGCGATGGCTGGGAACGACGAGCTCGAGCCGACGGAGAGGCACCCGCGCCGACGGAAAGCTGGTAGATTGGGGGGAACCGGCAGCCACCGGTAGTGCGCAGGGTGGCGGCGGGGTCACGGCGGGGTCCGGGGAGGTCTGGGTACCGGCAGCATAGTGGCGGTGGCGATGGCGAAGATGGCTTCCGGCCGCAGGCTGGAAGGTACGGGGCAATTGTTACCTGCGCGCGCGGGCGTGTGGCTTTTACATCACCATCCCAGGTGATTTATGTTTGCATCACCGGAGGCAAATTTTACATCGTGCCCTACAATTTTTTTGGCCAAATTTACATCACGGGCAGTTGTTGGAGAGACTTTTTTGGCATCAGGTGATGTAAAAGTTATGTAATTATTGGTTTGCATCACCTATTGGAGATGCTCTTGCTTTTGTAGTTCATTACCTAAGAATCTAACAACATTTTCTCGTCAAAATATGTTGCAAACTTTCTTGTTGGACAAGCTGAATATGTAAAAGTTAGGTAATTATTGGTTTGCATCACCTGTTGGAGATGCTCTTACTTCTGTAGTTCATTACCTAAGAATCTAGCAACATTTTCTCGTCGAAATATGTTGCAAACTTTCTTGTTGGACAAGCTGAATCTGAAGTACATATCCCTAATTAAATTTGAATTTCAAGCAGATACGGTAGTTGAAATATTTCCTCAAGAATTATAATACTGGTATGGGCTTCTCCCAAGGTCAAATTTTTGCCTTGGTTGGCCACCCAAAATAGGATTCGGACCGCTGACAGATTGGCCAAGCGTGGTTGTCCTAATTGTGGAATTTGCCCTCTATGCAAACTGGTGCATGAATCCGGCCCTGACCTTTTCCACAAAATGCCGCTTCACCATTCGCCAGTAGAATTTGGTGAATGATTGGCTACACTTGCTGAGCTTTGACACTTCTGACTGGTACCTTGAGAGACCGTCAATGACTGGTGGGTCAAGAGGACCAACAACAACACACCCAACATGAAGGCAATGTCATCTCTTACCATGCTCATGCTCATGAGTTGTAACAAGCGGAATGCCCACGTCTTCCATCACAAAAGTGCACCAACGTCGGTCTTGCTCAACAACATCAATACCGAGGCCAAGCTTTGGATTGTCGCGGGCGCGAAAAAAATGGGAACCATTGTAGCGGGAGAGGATTCACTTTGTACTGGGGTCTTCTAACACATTACTCTATTCTCTTCTTAATTAATATATGAGGAAATCTTTTACCTCTGTTTCAAAAATAAAATAAAAATATTGGTCTTTCTGTAACCCGTAAAGTGAAATGTTGTGGCTAACACACTTATTGGAAGGCATATTGTTATATCATCTTGTTTCGACAAGAATAGCCACTACACAGCGAGGATATTGTCCATCTTATTCTAGAAATTGTTCTATATGGACTCTTCATGTTTCCGTCACTAGTGCAAAAATGCCTACTAGTGGCATTTGAAAAATGTTGTTAGTGGTGCAAATCCATCATGCCACTAATATCATGCCAACGATAACATGTACTAGTGGCGTGGGTTACTAGTAGTGTGCCTTAGGTTCAGCACGCCACTAGTATGTTACTGAGGAAATATTTCAACCATCATATCGGCCTAAAAATAGAAGTGGAAACAAGCTAGACTTGAAGACTCAACAAGGGAGCAAGTTCTACATTATTCAAACCAATCTAATTGTGGATTGTCTCCTAGAAGCACTTAATGCATTTGAGCTAGACATAATTATTTGATGATGTTCACCGGCAAACTTGGATCATAATTATTGTTAGGTACAATAGTGAGCATCAAAGAGAATACACATTTAAATCTAACCCACCTCATATGCATAGGAATTTTATATGCAAATATTTCACCGAAGCAAGTAGAAACTAACATACAAAGGCAAAACAAGTGCAACTTTAAAAAATCATCATGAAGAGAAGAAAATAGATACTATTGAGATATCTATAACCATTCGTCCCTCTCTCATAATAATTTTCATTAGAATCATGAACAAAATCTATAATATATCTATCACATAAATCATTCTTTTCAATCCACATGTATAAATCTTGCTACTCTCCACATAAGTAAAAGCCTTCTCATTGATAATAGTGGGAGAAATTCCAAAAAATAACTATCATGTGACACTTTAACTTTATAAACCATTTGCACATTAGAAGTGTAGTATTCGTTGGGAAGTACTTCTCTTCATAACTATGACAAGTTTCATAAGGATGATTATCACTATACTTTACAAAAATAGGTGTCATCATAATAATCATCATATTTAGTAACTTTATTCTGGCTAAAAAGACCAAAAGTCCATTTATGTGCATGTATTTATCTTTACATACAAAGACGTATATTGATAAACTTCGTAAAGATATACTACACATCTATTATACATGTAAAAAATTAATTACAAATGTGTCATAAAAATTAACATTTTCAAACTTGAAAAAAGTGGGCTCGTAGTGTTGGTGCTCCAAAGCGACGCTCCACTATAGATACATGTTCTATTCTATTATAATTGTTGAGATAGCTTAGCCATGCTATTTGATATGGTTAGGACATTTCCAAGGGGAAAGCTCAAATAGTGACCCCCCCCTCTATTTGACCATCCACGAATACCCGACCGACACCCGATCACCTAATGTGACCACCTATTTACGTGCCCTCCCCTCCCCCTCTTTTTTCGTCAAGTCAAATTTCATCAGTTTCATCATGAAAAATCCATGGTCTGCCATTCTTCACTCACTCCTAGTTCCTAGGGAACTCTAACTAGACAGAGAACAAAATATCCTCAATAGCGCGAAAATCCACTTCCTATGCAAGATTCGAGGAATCCATGCCAGTCACATAAAGGTCCATGACTAAAGGTCCTCTCTGTGTGCAACCTAGTGAGTGCCGTGAATTGGGCGTCCTCCTGCAACTCATCAAAATCTTCTTCCAATATGATATCCCCTCCTCGTCATTTCGAAGGCTAAGTAATCTTAGCTTGTCCTTCATCCCATTTGTCTAGGTCTTGATTTCCTCATCACATTATGCCACCTTCTTCGCATGTTCGTGTTGGCTACCTCGAGTCGCTCATCCATCAACTATTGGTCCCCTCATAGATCCCTTTCTGAGCACCAATCACGTAGCAGTTTGTGATTGGAAAAAATTATATATGAACAATTGAACTTTGCATCTACATGTATGTATACATATTTATACATGGTCATGTGGGATATCTCTATATATAAGAGTGAAAAACTAAAAGCAACTGAGGTTACAGAAACGGGTACAGAGGATGATTCAGTCGTCGAGCGGGAGAAGAAAAAGAAGAGACCTACTCCAGAAAATTCTAGTACTACAGTAGTGGCTACGAGTTAGCCCTGCCAGAGCCATAGAATGCTATGAGTTGGAACTATCGAGGGTTTGGGAACCCAATGACAGTTCGAGAGCTTCGCAAGATTGTGAAGCAAGAAGGCCCGGCCCTTCTCTTTGTCGTGGAAACAAAGATTAGGGGGGGAAGAGTTGAAAGTTTGCAAGATCAGTTGGGCTTTGCATGTAGTTTTGCTGTTGATAGCAATGGCATCAATCGAGGAATTGCTTTGTTCTGGAGTGATGAAATACATGTGGAACTCAAGAACTATAGCCAAGCACACATTGATGTCACGATCAGGAGGAAGCACTATGACCAGCCTCCTTGGCAGTTTATTAGTTTTTACGGGGAACCAAGAGCAGAGAACGGACACCATACCTGGGAATTCCTTCATATTTTGTTTGCAAAAAGGCATGATGGGTGGCTATGTATGGGTTATTTCAATGAGATCTTGTTTGCAGAAGAACATTTCAGCATGCACACAAGACCGGCATGGCAGATGCACGCTTTCCGTGACACTATCGACCTTTGCTCTCTTCAAGATCTAGGTTGGAGAGGAGTTCCGTTTACCTAGGATAACAAGCAACAAGGCGAAGCAAATGTAAAAACTCGACTTGATCGAGCACTAGCAAGCCATCTTTTCTTGGAATTCTTTGAATTTTCTAGTGTAAAACATATTAGTTCTACAGCCTCGGATCACTGTTATGTTTTGGCTGAATTAAGAACTGTTGCATCAACTGCTTGGCCTCGCCTCCAAAGATCGTTTCGTTATGAGAACGTATGGCAGACTCATCCCGATTATGACACGGTGGTCAAAAACATGTGGTAGAGCGGGTCTGGCCGGATGGGTCTCGAGGGTGTTATGTTTGCTCTGGAAATAGTGCAGAAAAATCTCGGTTCATGGGGTTAACGCAAGTTCGGCAACATGACAAAGAAGGTCAGTAAATTGCTGGCCAGATTAGAAAGATTATGTGTAGCATCAGTTGGGTGTGGCCCGACGGATGAGAAACTTTTTGTCTCCGCTCAATTACAGGAGGCACTTAGGCAAGAGGAAATATGGATGAAGCAACGCTCTTGAGTGCTTTGGCTGCAGGCTGGTGATCGCAATACGTTCTTTTTTCAAGCACAAGCAACGACGCAGTGGCAACGGGACAACAGGATTACCTCCCTTCAGCTAGATGATGGTACAACCAGTACAAACCCTGACGAACTGAAAGCGGAAGTACTCGATTTTGACCACAACTTGTATTAGTCGCAAGGTTTCAATGAGATGCAGGAACTGTTGTAGTATGTCCACCGTCGAGTTTCTCACACCATGAATGACACTTTGGCAACAGACTGCTCGAGGGAGGAGATAAAAACAACCCTGTTCCAGGCGGCATCGTCCAAGGCTCCAGGAGTCAACGGTTTCACCACGAGTTTTTTCTAACAACACTGGGAAACCATGGGAGAGGATATTACATCAGCCATTTTGGATTTTTCTCAGTGGAGGTGAACTACCTGCTGGTTTGAATGATATATATGTTGGGGAACGTAGCATGCAATTTCAAAAAAAATCCTACGATCACGCAAGATCTATCTAGGAGATGCATAACAATGAGAAGGGGAGTGTGTGTCCACGTACCCTCATAGACCAAAAGCGGAAGCGTTTGTTAACGCGGTTGATGTAGTCGAACTTTTTCTCGTTCTGACCGATCAAGCACCGAACGTACGGCACCTCCGAGTTCTGCACACGTTCAGCTCGATGACGTCCCTCGGACTCTTGATCCAGCAAAGTGTCGAGGGAGAGTTTCGTCAGCACGACAGCGTGGTGACAGTGATGGTGAAGTGATCCGCGCAGGGCTTCACCTAAGCACTTGTAGCGACCAGACCTCAAACGGTCCAATCTCTGTGCTCCGGTGTCATCCCTGGATCAGTAATGCTGACACCACACAGTACTTTAAGGATTTATAATAGGATAGCAATCACACATTTATTACATCGAGTGTCTCAAAAGAGAACTTATTGCAATAAATATGGCTTAAGGCCATCTAATAACGAAAACAACGGAAGGCTTGGAAGATAAGTGAATCCATCAACTCCAACGGCATCACTGAGTATAGAACCACGACCTAAAAGCATCTTACTCGTCGTCTGAAAAGTCTGCAACATGAACGTTGCTGCCCGAAAACGGGTCAGCACATGGAATATGTTGGCAATGTAACACATAGAGAGCAATGAAGGAATAAGACTATACTACATGCATATTTGGCTGGTGGGAAGCTCTATCGTTACAGTTTTGCGTAAAGCCAATTTTTCCCTTCTGCAAAGGAATAAAATTTATTTAACTATCATGGTGGTTGCTAAACATTGAGAGTGTAGACACCCTCTCAATCCTAATTAAACATCATCATTAAAAACCAAACAAATTAATTAGAGTAACATGACGAGATTCACATGATAATCCAAGTACTAGATACTCAAGTTGTCCATAACTAGGGACACGGCTAACCATGATTAGTTTATACACTCTGCAGAGGTTTGCGCACTTTTCCCCACAAGACTCGATCTCCTCCGTTGGATTCTCGCACTACAAGATATTTGAGAAACAGATGACCGAGACATAGTCTTTCAGAAGCGCTAGCACCTTACGAACGGGTAGACTGTACCAACCTACATCCCCTACATCTACTAGTCTACCACTGTAAGAGTTCGCACGACTTAGTCAACTATGCAGAGCCCATAGTAGCTTGTGGCTGCACACGGAAGTTTCTAGTATGAATAATCTCATGATCCCTTTGAGCCTCGGTGGCGGTCCAAAGAAAAACAGGCAATCGCTAGAATACCCAGGTGCCTCAATCCACCCAGATGTGTATTTAAGTTGCCACCTGAGATAAACCATTAATTTAACAAACTCACATCTGTCATGGATTTCACTCACCCAATCCACGTCTACTAGCATAGCATGGCAATAAGCAAACGTAGAAGTAACTCCCAAAGGTTTGATAATAAAACAGGTAATAGGTACTACCTCATCTACTTCCCAAACCCACAATTTAATTAGATCCTAATCATGCAATGTGTGAGGATTGATCTAATGCAATAAAAACTGGGTAAAAGGAAGTATGATCAAAGTGTTACTTGCCTTGCTGATGGTCCGCAAAACCTAGCGATTCGAAGTAGCAAGCGGCGCACTCCAGGTACTCTATCACAAACAAAAAGTATACAATAAGTACTCAACTAATGCACAGGTAAAACTCAAATAAGAGAACTAACCAGAAAGTTCAACTTAAGAACTCCGGTTGGCAAAAAGAATCAAATCGAACGAAGCAACGAAAAAGAAACGGCAAAAGTAACAAACTTCGTTTTCTAATCTGGATCTAGGTCAAATTTTATAGAGGAAAAAACTTGTTTGAGTTGGTTAAACGAAAATAGGGTTTCGAGACGAAACTCCAGGCGCTTGAATCGCCTGATTCCGATAAACGAGCGAAAAGTTATACTAGAACGAAAATTGGATCAGGAATCGCGATCAGAAAAATCGCGGATTTAATCCGAGAAAAAGAAAAACGACGAACAGATTAATGAACGAACGTTTGTTATTTGGACCTAAACGATGAACGCGTTCGTTAAGATGAACGAACGAGCGAACGCTCGCTAAATAAATAAACCGGAAAAACCGATCTATTTAAAAAACAAAAATTAGGTTTTTTCTAAAAAACCGGATCGATTTTTCTCAGAAAACCGGGCGGCGGCTACCTCGACTCGGGCTCCGGCGAGGTCCGGTGGGGTTCCGGGCGGCGTGGGGTGGCGGGGCGGCGGCTCCTGGCGGCGGCGGCGGCGGTGCAAGGCGACGAGGCGTGCGGCGGCTTGCAGCGGCGTGGGCGGTGTGGGTGCGGCGCGGTGGCTCGGGGCTCCAGGGGGGCCCGGGGTGGTATTTAAGGAGGGAGGAGGCTGACTTGGGACGGGGTCGGCGGCGACAAGGCGGCTCCGGCTCGGTCTCCCTCCCGAGTCCGGCGGTCGCACGGTGAGGAGGCGGCGGCTTGGGCCGGCCTGGCTCGGCTGGGCCCTTGGCCCAGTCGGGCGCGGGTTTTTTTTATAAAAATAATAATTCGCCGAAAATAAGAAAAATTCTAGAAAAATAAATAAAAATCAAAATTGCCAAAACAAATTTTCACCGTCTAAATAAAATATTTAGGACTGGATGAACATTTTCTTGACCCTAAATGCAATTTTTGAAAACGTGCAATTTTCCCTAAATTCAAATAAAATAGCAAATAAAAACAAAATAAAAATATTATTTGATTTTTTATTAAATCCTCAATATTTCTTTATTTTGGGAAAGTCATTTTATTCCCTCTCGCATATTTGGATGATAGAAATAATTGAAGATAAAATAAATAAAATCAAATGATCCTATTTTCAAAATTTGAGAAAACTCAAATATGAAAATAATGAAATCCCCAACTCTCTCCGAGGTCCTTGAGGTGCGTAGAATTTCTAGGGTCAACCAAAATGCAAATAAATATGATATACAATGATGATCTGGTGTATAACATTCCAAATTGAAAATTTGGGATGTTACAAACCTACCTCCCCTTAAGATGAATCTCGTCCTCGAGATTCGGGTTAGCTAGAAAATCGGTGATGGTGGTCCTTCAATAGATCTTCCTCTCGTTCCCAGGTGGCTTCATCCTCCGTGTGGTGGCTCCACTGAACTTTGCAAAACTTGATAACCTTGATGCGGGTGACTCGGCTGGCATACTCAAGAATCTTAACTGGTTTCTCCTCATAGGTCAAATCACTGTCCAACTGAATCGCTTCCAGCGGCACTGTATCTCTCAGCGCTATATCAGCCATCTCTGCGTGGCACTTCTTCAACTGGGAAACGTGGAACACGTCGTGAACTCCTGACAATCCTTCGGGCAATTCCAACTTGTAGGCTACTTCTCCCATACCCTCCAAAACTTTGCATGGTCCTAGAAAACGTGGCGCTAACTTTCCCTTAACTCCAAAACGCTTAACTCCTCGAAGTGGAGATACTCGAAGATAAACTCGGTCTCCGACTTCGTAAACTGTCTTCTTGCGTTTAGAATCTGCGTAGCTCTTCTGCCTGGATTGGGCCACCTTGAGCCTATCGCGAACCAATTTTACTTTTGTTCAGACTCCTTAATCAAATCTGGTCCAAACAGCTGGCGGTCTCCAACTTCATTCCACGACAATGGGGTCCTGCACCTCCTTTCATACAAGGCTTCGAAAGGGGCCATCTTCAAACTGGATTGATAACTGTTGTTGTAAGAGAACTCTGCGTATGGCAAATTCTCGTCCCAACTAGATCCGTAATCTAGCGCACAAGCTCTCAGCATATCCTCCAAAATCTGATTGACTCTCTCAGTCTGTCCATCTGTCTGTGGATGGAAAGCTGTACTGAACTCTAGCCTGGTACCCAAGGTTTCGTGCAACTGATTCCATAACTTTGAGGTAAACTGGGTTCCTCTATCTGATACAATGCTCATTGGAACTCCATGCAGACATACGATCCTAGTCATGTATATCTTTGCTAACTTGGCACTGGTATAGGTAGTCTTCACTGGAATGAAATGAGCTACCTTTGTCAAACGATCGACTACAACCCAAATCGAGTCATAGCCTGAATGAGTTCTGGGCAATCCTGTAATAAAATCCATGCCTAGCTTATCCCACTTCCATTCGGGTATTGGCAATGGTTGTAGCAATCCGGCCGGCTTCTGATGCTCTGCCTTTACTCTCTGACATACATCACAAACTGCTACATACTCCGCAATATCCTTCTTCATTCCGGTCCATCAGAAAATATCCTTCAAATCCAAATACATCTTGGTATTTCCTGGGTGAATCAAATATGGTGAATCATGGGCCTCTTGTAGAATCAACTTCCCGATCTACGGGTCTTGCTCATCCTCACGAAATCCTTTAGCTTTTCCTTTGCTCATTTTCTCCTTAATAGAAGCAATCTCCTTGTTAGTCTTTTGAGCTTCTCTGATCTTATCCATCAAAGTAGACTGAATCTCCAAGGCTGCTACATAGCCTCTTGGAACTATCTCTAAACATAGCTCACGAAGATTTTCGGCTAACTCCCTTGGTAAATCTCCCGTCATTAAAGTGTTGACATGGCTTTTACGGCTCAATGCGTCAGCTACTACGTTAGCCTTTCCGGGGTGATAATGCAATCTCATATCATAATCCTTGATGAGCTCCAACCATCTCCTTTGCCTAAGATTCAATTCCTTCAGCGTGAAGATATACTTCAAACTCTTGTGATCCGTGTACACCTCACTATGGTTTCCAATGAGAAAATGTCTCCAAGTCTTCAATGCATGCACTACGGCTGCTAACTCCAAATCATGCGTAGCATAATTCAACTCATGAGGCTTAAGCTATCATGAGGCATAGAAAACAACCCTTCCTTCCTGCATAAGCACTGCTCCAAGTCCTTGACGTGAAGCGTTGCAATACACCTCATAATCCTTGGTCTGATCTGGCAAAATCAACACTGGTGATGTAACCAAGCGTTTCTTCAACTCCTGGAAACTAGACTCACATTCCTCGCTCCATATGAACTTGGTATCCTTCCTCAATAACTCCGTCATAGGCTTTGCAATCTTCAAGAAATTTTCAATAAATCTCCGGTAGTATCCTGCGAGTCCAAGAAAACTCCTGATCTCTCCAACTGTTGTTGGCGCTTCCCAATTTGTCACAGTGTCAACCTTGGTGGGATCTACTGCTATACCTTCCCCGGATATAACGTGTTCGAGAAATCCAACTTCCTTCAACCAAAACTCACATTTGCTAAACTTGGCATACAACTGATGTTCTCTGAGCTTACCAAGTACCAAACGCAAATGCTCCTTATGCTCCTCTTCATTCTTCGAGTAAACCAGGATATCATCAATGAACACTATGACAAACTTATCCAAAAACTCCATAAACACCTTGTTCATCATGTTCATAAAATAGGCAGGTGCATTAGTCAGACCAAATGGCATAACCGTATACTCGTACAGCCCATACCTGGTGGTAAAAGCTGTCTTAGGTATATCTTGTTCTCGAATCTTCAACTGATGGTATCCTGATCACAGATCGATCTTGGAAAATACCTTAGCTCCTTGCAATCGATCAAACGGATCATTGATCATTGGTAGTGGGTACTTGTTCTTGATGGTTACTTCATTCAATCCTCGATAATCAACAACCATCCTTAACGATCCATCCTTCTTCTCCACTAGAAGTACTGCCGATCCCCAAGGCGGAGAACTTGGGCAAATATAACCTTTATCCAATAACTCCTTAATCTACTTCTTAATCTCCTCCAAATCCTTTGCGGGCATCCTGTATGGTCTTTTAGATATTGGCCCTATGCCTGGCAAAAGCTCAATCAAAAACTCAATATCTCTATCTGGTGGCATGCCTGGTAACTCCTCTGGAAATACATCAGGGAAATCCTTTACCACTGGTACTTCCTCCTGCACAACTCCTATTAGCGAATTTACTTGAGTCCTTTTTGGCACATGCCGAGATACATACTTGATCCTTCTCCCTTCTGGGGTGGTAAGCAAAATTGACTTACTGGCACATTCAATGTTCCCTTCATACTTCGATAACCAATCCATGCCTAATATCACATCCAATCCTTGAGATTCCAATACTATTAGGTCTGAGGCAAATACATAGTTACCAATCCTTAATGGTAACCGATCACACCATAGACTAGCCATATACTCTGCTCTGGGCGAGGTTACTAACATGGGTGACCTAAGGGCTTGGGTTGGCAGTTTATACTTATCCACAAATCCCCTTGATATGTATGAATGCGATGCACCAGTATCAAAAAGAACGATTGCAGTAAAAGACTTAACCAAAAACTTACCTATTACTGCATCGGGCTGGGCTTCAACCTCCTCCACATTTATGTGGTTCACATGTCCCCTGTTGAAAGGGTTCGGCTTTTTCCCAGAGCTTCCATTGCCATTTCCATTCTGGGATTCAGGACATTCATTGGCATAATGTCCGGTCTTCTGGCACTTAAAGCAAGTGACTTGGCTCAGGTCTCTCTTGGCGGGGGTTGATGGGTTGGTACAGTTCTGGCCATTGCTTCCTCCATTCCCATTACCATTCTTGGGGCCATTATGATTGTGCGAGCTACCTCCTCCATGGGTATGCTGAAAATGTCCTCCCGGTCTAGGGGTAAAACGTGGCTTCTGCTGAGCTCCAGAATTGTACTTCCCTTGTCCATACTTCCTCTTACGGTTCTTAATTTGCTGTTGCTTCCCTTCAATCATGAGAGCACGATCTACCAACTCCTGGTAGTTGTTGAAGGTTGCTACCATCAACTACATGCTCAACTCATCATTCAGTCCTTCCAGGAACTTCTCCTGCTTAGCTGCATCCGTAGCAACGTCATCTAGAGCATAACGTGCTAGCTTACTAAAGTGCTCCACATACTGGCCAACTGTTCGTCCTCCTTGGCGCAAGTTGCGAAACTCATGCTTCTTCATGGCCATAGCTCCTGCTGAAACATGGGCAGTATGGAAAGCCTGCTGGAACTGGTCCCATGTGACAGTGTCGATAGGGAAAGTGGCGGTGAAATTCTCCCACCATGATGTTGCGGGTCCTTCAAGCTGATGTGCGGCAAACTTCACCTTTTCCGCATCTGTGCATCCTGCCGTGGTCAACTCTCTTGCTGTCTTGCAGAGCCAATCATCTGCTACTATCGGCTCGGTGCTACTGGAAAACACCGACGGATTCAGCCTAAGAAAACGGGCTAAGTGATCAACAGGTGGTGGTGGTGGTGGTGGGTTGTTGTTGTTTCCCTGATTCTGATTCTGGACTAGCAACTGCATCAATGTGTTCTGCTGCTGGATCAACTGGGTGAGCTTCGGTGGGAAGGTAAATCCGGGGTCATGTCTCGGAGGCATCTGAGGGTTTAGAAAAGATGAGATTTAAGAATAGAGAGGGGTCTAAGAGAAAACACTACCCATATGCACATGAGGCAAAAGCAAACAATTCACTTCATTCAATCAAACAAGGGCATACAATCGATCTAACTATCGCAAAAGTGCTCGGACTACTATATTTACATGGTGGACTACTACTACTGATGGGGTGGTCTACTAGAAATATTCTTCGGTTGCAGACTCCATGATATCTGCTCCAGCTTCATCAACATATTCATCATCGCTATCATCTGGATCCAAGTCGGTGTCATCGATGATGATGTAGTCTTCCGGGTGAATCTCCTTGGGTTCTTCGTCTTCCTCTACTGGTGTAGGGCCTCCCATAAATATTCCAATCTTCTTGATCAGATCGTCATTCTTCTCCACTAATACTTCGATTTCCTCTTCATAATCTTCACATGTAGCCTTGAGTCCTTCCTCCAGTTCCTTGATTCTAGTCCTTGCCTTCGTCATATCTATCATGTCGGCGCACATCTGGTTCTCCTGACGTCGAATGTTCTGGTTTAACTCCTGGATAAAAGCTGCAATTGATCTATCCTTCCTGGTGCTGATCATCTCCCAGTGCTCATCTCGGCGCCCACAAATCTGGTAGATAGTATCCTTGAGATCATTGCGGTAAACTTCTCCAATGCATCCCATGGCGATGTGAGCTGCCATGCTCTTTCCTAGACTCCAGGTTGATGCATCAAAGTAAAACTCTATGGGCTCAGTGACTGGCATGAACGTCCTTCCTGGAACTTGAACTTGAATCATCCAGCGCTCTTCTTCAAGTAAAGTGGCATTGTAGGTTCCGGTGAAGCTTGGTACTCCTATGTTCAGATATCTAGTGACTTCCTTCAAGTGACGTCCAAAGGGTGTATCTTCATCTGGTTGCGTGAACTTGTTCCTTGCATCCGCCATCCTAAAAGAGTAGAAAAGATGAGGAGTCAGAATGAGAAGAGTGAGGTAGTGATCTAGGGCTTTAGCTTAGTGGTCGTGTCCTACAGTCAGCGTGTGCTCTGATACCATCTTGTAGCGACCAGACCTCAAACGGTCCAATCTCTGTTCTCCGGTGTCATCCCTGGATCAGTAATGCTGACACCACACAGTACTTGAAGGATTTATAACAGAGTAGAAATCACACACTTATTACATCGAGTGTCTCAAAAGATAACTTATTACAATAAATATGGCTTAAGGCCATCTAATAACGAAAATAGTGGAAGGCTTGGAAGATAAGTGAGTCCATCAACTCCAACAGCATCACTGAGTATAGAACCATGACCTAAAAGCACCTTACTCGTCGTCTGAAAAGTCTGCAACATGAACGTTGCAGCCCGAAAACGGGTCACCACATGGAATATGCTGGCAATATAACACATAGAGAGCAATGAAGGAATAAGACTATACTACATGCATATTAGGCTGGTGGAAAGCTCTATGGTTACAGTTTTGCGTAAAGCCTATTTTTCTCTACTGCAAAGGAATAAATTTTATTTAACTATCATGGTGGTTGTTAAACATTGAGAGTGTAGACACCCTCTCAATCCCAATTAAACATCATCATTAAAACCCAACAAATTAATTAGAGTAACATGATGAGATTCACATGATAATCCAAGTACTAGATACTCAAGTTGTCCATAACCGGGGACACGGCTAACCATGATTAGTTTATAAACTCTGCAGAGGTTTGCGCACTTTTCCCCATAAGACTCGATCTCCTCCGTTGGGATTCTCGCACTACAAGATGTTTGAGAAATGGTTGACCGAGACATAGTCTTTTAGAAGCGCTAGCACCTTACGAACGGGTAGACCGTACCAACCTACATCCCCTACATCTGCTAGTCTACCACTGTAAGAGTTCGCACGACTTAGTCAACTATGCTAGAGCCCATAGTAGCTTGTGGCTGCACACGGAAGTTTCTAGTATGAATAATCTCATGATCCCTTTGAGCCTGGGTGGCGGTCCAAAAGAAAAACAGGCAATCGCTGGAATACCCAGCTGCCTCAATCCACCCAGATGTGTATTTAAGTTGCCACCTTAGATAAACCATTAATTTAACAGACTCACAACTGTCATGGATTTCACTCACCCAATCCACGTCTACTAGCATAGCATGGCAAATAAGCAAACGTAGAAGTAACTCCCAAAGGTTTGATAATAAACAGGTAATAGGTACTACCTCATTTACTTCCCAAACCCACAATTTAATTAGATCCTAATCATGCAATGTGTGAGGATTGATCTAATGCAATAAAAACTAGGTAAAAGGAAGTATGATCAAAGTGTTATTTGCCTTGCTGATGATCCGCAAAACCTACCGATTCGAAGTAGCAAGCAGCGCACTCCGGGTACTCTATCGCAAACAAACAAGCATACAATAAGTACTCAACTAATGCACAGGTAAAACTCAAATAAGAGAACTAACCAGAAAGTTCAACTTAAGAACTCCGGTTGGCAAAAAGAATCAAATCGAACGAAGCAACAAAAAACAAACGACAAAAGAAACAAACTTCGTTTTCTAATCTGGATCTAGATCAAATTTTACAAAGGAAAAACTTGTTTGGGTCGGTTAAACGAAAAGAGGGTTTCGAGACGAAACTCCAGGCGCTTGAATCACCTGATTCCGATAAACGAGCAAAAAGTTATACTAGAACGAAAATCGGATCAGGAATCGCGATCGGAAAAATCGCGGATTTAATCCGAGAAAAAGAAAAACGACGAACAGATTAACGAACGAATGTTCGTTATCTGGACCTAAACGATGAACGCGTTCGTTAAGACGAACGAACGAGCGAACGCTCGCTAAATAAATAAACCGGAAAAACCGATCTATTTAAAAAAACGAAAACTAGGGTTTTTAAAAAAAACCGGATCGGTTTTTCTCAGAAAACCGGGCGGCGGCTACCTCGGCTCGGGCTCAGGCGAGGTCCGGCGGGGTTCCGAGCGGCGTGGGGTGGTGGGGTGGCGGCTCCTGGCGGCGGCGAAAGGCGGCGGGGCGTGCTGCGGCTTGCGGCGGCGCGGGCGGCGTGGGTGCGGAGGCAGTGGCTCGGGGCTCTAGGGCCGGGGTGGTATTTAAGGAGGGGGGAGGCTGACTTGGGGACGGGGTCGGGCGGCGGCGAGGCGGCTCCGGCTTGGTCTCCCTCCCGAGTCCGACGGTCGCACGGCGAGGAGGCGGCGGCTTGGGCCGGCCTGGCTCGGCTGGGCCCTTGGCCCAGTCAGGCGCGGGTTTTTTTTAAATAATTCGCAGAAACTAAGAAAAATTCTAGAAAAATAAATAAAAATCTAAAATTGCCAAAACAAATTTTCACCGTCTAAATAAAATATTTAGGACTGGATGAACATTTTCCTGACCCTAAATGGAATTTTTGAAAACGTGCAATTTTCCCTAAATTCAAATAAAATAGCAAATAAAACCAAAATAAAAATCTTATTTGATTTTTTTGTTAAATCCTCAATATTTCTTTATTTTGGGAAATTCATTTTATTCCCTCTCTCATATTTGGACGATAGAAATAATTGAAGATAAAATAAATAAAATCAAATGATCCTATTTTCAAAATTTGAGAAAACTAAAATATGAAAATAACAAAATCCCCAACTCTCTCCGAGGTCCTTGAGTTGCGTAGAATTTCTAGGATCAACCAAAATGCAAATAAATATGATATGCAATGATGATCTAGTGTATAACATTCCAAATTGAAGATTTGGGATGTTGCAGCACTACGTGAATATGACCAAAGGCATAAACTATGGAGGGGGCGCTGTAGACGGCTTGAAACAATTGATGTGTGTTGTAGGCGCCCCCCCCCACGTATATAAAGGAGGGAAGGGGAGGAGGCCGGCCCTAGGCGCGCCCAAGTAGGAAGAATCCTACTTGGGCTCCTAGTAGGATCCCCCCCCCAATTTCCTTTTATCGGAGGGGGAAATGGGGAAAGAGAGAGAGAGGGGGGGGAGAAGGAAAGGGGGACGCAACCCCTTCTCCTAGTTCAATTCAGCCTCCTTCCCTATGGGGGGCACACCACCCCATTGTGGGATGGTGTGCCTCCCTCCTATGGCCCATATGGCCCATATCTTCCCCGAGGGGGTTCTGGTAACCCCCCCCCCCCCAGTACTCCGATATGTACCCGGTACATTCCGGAACACTTCAGGTGTCCGAATACTATCATCCAATATATCAATCTTTACCTCTCGACCATTTAGAGACTCCTCATCATGTCCGTGATCTCATCTGGGACTCTGAACAACATTCGGTCACCAAATCACATAACTCATATAATACAAATTGTCATCAAACATTAAGCATGCAGACCCTACGGGTTCGAGAACTATGTATACATGACCGAGACACCTATCCAGTCAATAACCAATAGCGGAACCTGGATGCTCATATTGGTTCCCACATATTCTACAAAGATCTTTATCGGTCATACCGTAATGACAACATACATTATTCCCTTTGTCATTAGTATGTTACTTGCCCGAGATTCGATCATTGGTATCTTCATACCTATTTCAATCTCGTTACCGGCATGTCTCTTTACTCGTTCCGTAATGTATCATCCCGTAACTAAGTCATTAGTCACATTACTTGCAAGGCCTATCATGATGTGCATTACCGAGAGGGCCCAGAGATACCTCTCCGATACTCGGAGTGACAAATCCTAATCTCGATCTATGCCAACCCAGCAAACATCTTCGGAGATACCTGTAGAGCATCTTTCTAATCACCCAATTACGTAGTGATGTTTGATAGCACACAAGTTATTCCTCTGGTATCCGGGATTTGCATAATCTCATAGTCAAAGGAATATGTACAAGTCATGAAGAAAGCAATAGCAATAAAACTTAATAATCATTATGCAAAGCTAATGGATGGGTCTTGTCCATCACATCATTCACCTAATGATGTGATCTCGTTAATCAAATGACAACACGTGTCTATGATTAGGAAACTTAGCCATCTTTGATCAATGAGCTAGTCGTGTAGAGGCTTACTAGGGACACGGTGTTTAGTCTATGTATCCACACATGTATCAAGTTTCCGGTTAATACAATTCTAGCATGAATAATAAACATTTATCATGATATAATGAAATATAAATAACAACTTTATTAATGCCTCTAGGGCATATTTCCTTCAGTCTCCCACTTGCACTAGAGTCAATAATATAGATTACATTGTAATGATTCTAACACCCATAGAGTCTTGGTGTTGATCATGTTTTGCTCGTGGAAGAGGCTTAGTCAACGGGTCTGCCACATTCAGATCCGTATGTATTTTGCAAATCTCTATGTCTCCCTCCTTGACTTGATCACGGATGGAGTTGAAGAGTATCTTGATGTGTTTGGTTCTTTTGTGAAATCTGGATTCCTTCACCAAGGCAATTGCTCCAGTATTGTCACAAACGATTTTCATTGGACCCGATGCACTAGGTATTACACCTAGGTCGGATATGAACTCCTTCATCCAGACTCCTTCCTTTGCTGATTCCAAAGCAGCTATGTACTCCGCTTCACACGTAGATCCCACCACGACGCTTTGCTTGGAACTGCACCAACTGACAGCTCCACCATTCAATATAAATATGTATCCAGTTTGAGACATAGAATCATCCGGATCAGTGTCAAAGCTGGCATTGACATAACCATTTATGATGAGCTCTTTGTCACCTCCATAAACGAGAAACATATCCTTAGTCCTTTTCAGGTACTTCGGGATGTTCTTGACCGCTGTCCAGAGATCCACTCCTAGATTACTTTGGTACCGACCTGCTAGACTTATAGCAAGGCACACATCAGCTCTGGTACACAGCATTGCATACATGATAGAACCTATGGCTGGGGCATAGGGAATGACTTTCACTTTCTCTCTATCTTCTGCAGTGATCGGGGTTTGAGTCTGACTCAACTTCACACCTTCTAACACAGGCAAGAACTCTTTCTTTGACCGGTCCATTTTGAACTTCTTCAAAACTTTATCAAGGTATGTGCTTTGTGAAAGTCTAATTAAGTGTCTTTATCTATCTCTATAGATCTTGATGCCCAATATATAAGCAGCTTCACCAAGGTTGAAAGTGCAACTATCCCTAGGTGGTTTTGGTAATTCATAACAACATATAGCTCATTGAGCTAATGCTATTCCAAGATGATTATTTCAGGAAAACTCAATGATTGGCATGGCATGGATGTGAAAGTGGAACCCTCAAAATGCTAAGGACAAAGGATTGGCTCAAGCTCAAAAGCTCAAGACTCTTCATTTTATATTTTAGTGATCCAAGATTACATTGAGTGTTTAGGAAAAGCCAATACTATCAAGGAGGGATGAGGTGTTGCTTAATGAGCCTCTTGCTTCATGTGCTTAGTGATATGCTCCAAAACCCTCAACTACTTTCCCATATCCACATATGACCTAAACCCTAAGCCAAACTCGGTCCTACCGATTCTTCCTATCCGGCGCCACCGAGTTTCACTTGTCATTAGCCAGTGCCAAACCCTAGCAATTCGGTTCTACCGATAGGGATCTCGGTCTCACCGAGATGGGATTGCAAACTCTCTGTTTCCCTTTCGTAACTTTTTGGTCTCACCGAAAGAGCGAATCGGTCCCACCGAGATTGCAATGTAAATTCAGTGTTTCCCCTTTGTAACTTTTCGGTCTCACCGAAAGAGCAAATCGGTCCCACCGAGTTTGCCTGACCAACTCTCTGGTTAGCTAATTACCATATTCGGTCTCACCGAGTTTGTGTAATCGGTCTCACCGAGATTAGTTATGCCCAAACCCTAAACATATCGGTCCTACCGAGTTGCATGTCAGTCCCACAGAAAATCTCTAACGGTCACTAGGTTTACATTTTCGGTCCGACCGAGTTTGTTGATTCGGTCCCACCGAGATTGGAAAACTGTGTGTAACAGTTGGATTTTGTGTGGACGCTATATATACCCCTCCACCTCCTCTTCATTCGAAGAGAGAGCCATCAGAACACATACACCATTCCAACTCATATGTTCTGAGAGAGAACCACCTACTCATGTGTTGAGACCAAGATATTCCATTCCTACCATATGAATCTTGATCTCTAGCCTCTCCAAGTTGCTTTCCACTCAAATCTTCTTTCCACAAAATCCAAATCCTATGAGAGAGAGTTGAGTGTTGGGGAGACTATCATTTGAAGCACAAGAGCAAGGAGTTCATTACCTACACACCATTTGTTACTTCTTGGAGAGTGGTGTCTCCTAGATTGGCTAGGTGTCACTTGGGAGCCTCCGACAAGATTGTGGAGTTGAACCAAGGAGTTTGTAAGGGAAAGGAGATCGCCTACTTCGTGAAGATCTACCGCTAGTGAGGCAAGTCCTGTGTGGGCGATGGCCATGGTGGGATAGACAAGGTTGCTTCTTCGTGGACCCTTTGTGGGTGGTTGCTTCTTCGTGGACCCTTCGTGGGTGGAGCCCTGTGTGGACTCGCGCAACCGTTACCCTTTGTGGGTGGAGCCCTGTGTGGACTCTCGCAACCGTTACCCTTTGTGGGTTGAAGTCTCCATCAACGTGGATGTAGGATAGCACCACCTATCCAAACCACGGGAAAAACATCTGTGTCTCCAATTGCGTTTGAATTCTCCAAACCCTTCCCTTTACATTCTTGCAAGTTGCATGCTTTACTTTCCGCTTCCAATATACTCTTTGCATGCTTTCTTGAATTGTGTGATGATTGCTTGACTTGTCCTAAAATAGCTAAAATCTGCCAAGAACTAAAATTGGGAAAAGGTTAAGTTTTTATTTGGTCAAGTAGTCTAATCACCCCCCCTCTAGACATACTTTCGATCCTACAAGTGGTATCAGAGCTTTGGTATCCATTTGCTTTGATCTCCATAGCTTTTGGTGGTCATAGCCTTGGTTTCACAACCTAGGAGAGTATGGCGTCTAGCGAGGGAAATTATCACCATAGAGGTCCCTACTTTGATGGTACTAATTTTGCTAGTTGGAAGCATAAAATGAAAATGCATATTCTTGGACATAACCCCGCCATTTGGGCTATTGTGTGTGTTGGTTTGCAAGGTGACTTCTTTGATGGGAGAGAACCAAACCGTGAAGCTACCGCGGATGAGTTGAAGATGTTGCAATACAATGCTCAAGCTTGTGATATTCTCTTCAACGGATTATGCCCCGAAGAATTCAACAAAATCACCCGTCTTGAGAATGCGAAGGAAATTTGGGACACTTTGATTGATATGCACGAAGGTACCGACTCCGTCAAGGAATCCAAGTTGGATGTGCTTCAAAGTCAACTTGACAAGTTCAAAATGAGGGATGGTGAAGGTGTCGCTGAAATGTACTCTAGGCTTGCTCTCATCACAAATGAGATTGTCGGCTTAGGAAGTGAAGAGATGACCGATAGATTCATCATCAAGAAGATTCTAAGAGCCTTGGATGGAAAATATGATACCGTGTGCACATTGATCCAAATGATGCCCAATTATAAAGATCTCAAGCCAACAGAGGTGATTGGAAGAATTGTTGCTCATGAGATGTCACTTAAGGATAAAGAGGAACTTCACAACAAGTCAAGTGGTGCCTATAAAGCCTCATGTGAAGCCCCCACATCATCAAGTGAGAAACAAGACTTCAATGAAGAATTGAGCTTAATGGTGAAGAACTTCAACAAGTTCTACAAGAGTAGAAGCAAAGATAGAAGCTTCAAGTCAAGGTCCTACAATGACAAAAGATCTTCTAGTCGAGAGCGAAACTGCTACAGTTGTGGAAGACCCGGACACTATTCCAATGAGTGTACGGCTCCCTACAAGAGAAGAGAAGATTCTCCAAAAAGAAGAAGCAAAGAATCACCACCAAGAGAGAGAAGGAGTAGAGATGATCGTTATGAACGAAGATACTCACGGAGAAGCAAGGATTCAGAAAGGAAGGAAAAATCATCAAGGAGCTACACAAGACGAAGACATCAAGCTCATGTTGGTGAATGGGTATCCGGCTCCGACTCCGACAGCCACTCCGAGAGAAGTTATCACTCCGACTCTGAAGATACTCAAGATGAAGGTTTTGCCGGTCTAGCACTTGTGTCAACCAACTCCTACGACATATTTGACTCACCAAATGAAGGAATTGGAAGATGCTTCATGGCCAAAGGTCCTAAGGTAACACACCCCGAGTATGTTGATTTCAATAGTGATGAAGATGACTTGTTAGGTGATGATTTGCTTGTTGACAACTCTAGTGATGAATACTATGATGAAACGTCAATTAATCATGCTAATCAAGATAAAACGAATGGCAATGATAAGGAGAAGATTGAGGCTCTAACTAAAGAACTAAACACTGTTAAGTTAGCTCATGAAACAATCTTCGAAGATCATCGAGAACTTTTAAGAGCTCATGAGAAATTACTCTTTGAAAAGCTCAATCTTGAGCAAGAGCATGAGTTCTTAAAAGCAATCAATGATGATCTCCGCAAGAAAAGTTCTTCTCACATTGCCATGTGTTTACTCTTATCCACTTACATGCCTCAAGTCAAGTCTAGTAACAAGAACAAGAAAGATTCTTCCTCTAGTAGTAACAATGATCATGCTAAATCCAATATTGTTGCTTCTAGTAGTTCTCTTGATTCCACTAATGATTCTCTTAGCCAAGTTACACTTGAGCAAGAAAATAGCTTATTGAAGGGAATTATAGAGAAAGGAGTGTACAAAAGCCTTGCCGGGAGTAAGCAATTCGAGAAAATTGTGCGCAAGCAAGGAATGCACCGGAAGAATCAAGGGGTTGGTTTTGAACGAAAGTTCAATGCCAATGGAGTTGAGTGGGAAGAAGATCAATACCCCAAGACAAAGTTTGTTCCTCAACAAGAGAAGTATGACACTTCTTTCAAGGGGACACAAGCTCAAGATGATCTTCCACCACAAGACTACAAGCAAAAAGGCAAGGACAAGCTTCAAGAGGAAATTGACGCATTTGAAGAAGCTCCTAAGACCTTAGTCAAGTGGATTCCCAAGACTACTTCAAGTTCCACTTCATCAAGTACGACTACAACTCCAAGGATTCCCATCAAGATGATGTGGATCCAAAAGAAGAAGAACTAGAGAGTTCTTGAGGGTGACTCCGCCAACATACTTCACTCTTATCATTTTGGCAAGAACAAGTGCAATCAACTTCCACATCTTGCACTAGTTCAAGGAGTCACAAACCCTCTTGTTGGTAAGACAAGGGACAAGGTAACCTAAAAGTTTTCATGGACATCATCTTGTGTGTGCATCACTCTATGTCTATGGATATCCTTGTTTGTTCCTTGTGGGACTAACCCATGTAGGTATTGAAAGTGCAATTCACTCAAATGGATAGCTCCAAGTGATCTACATCAACATTGAGCATCCACATCTTCAACATCTACATGAAGTCATCATCGACGAAACCCAAGGTTAGTTCATCCCTCCAAGGGGGGATATCACATCTAGGGGGAGCTTGACTCTAAGACTTGAGCTAAAGCAACTCTAAAGATGTGAACACAACAATGCTTTATGTAAAAGTGGTAACCCCACTTGAGCTTAAACGATGAGTATGACCTATGATCAAGTGTTCTCACTTGACTCCTAAGTCAATATACTCATATATAGATGACCCTGTCATCGCAAATTGCTTGATAGATGCTAGAATTGGTTGTGCATGCCTTGCCACATATTTCATTTGCCATCTTATTGTGTGAGCATGCTGGTTGCATATTTTACTCATTCGAGGACATCCACTTGTTGTTTTGATCGTTTGGGTTTATTTCCTTTGCCAAGTGGATGGACAAGAATGCCTAAGAACCTCCTCTAGCTATCTATGCTTTTCTCGTCTCAAACTCTATTCATGCTGCATCACAAAATTTGATCAAGTCAGATTCGAACCACTCTGTGTGAGGAGTGCTTGGAGTCCCCGATTCGTCATAGAATTAAACTTCCAAAACCTCTTTATGATTCTCGGTCTGACCGATACCCCACTTTCGGTCCTACCGAGATCATTAAGTTGATCTAGGTTTTCGATCTCGGTGCAACCGATTTGAACATTTCGGTCACACCGAGTTTCAGTAACTGCATGCAGTTATGAATCTCGGTGACACCGAGTTGTTCCACTCGGTCACACCGACAGGGTCGGGCTATATATAGTCACGGGCAAAATTTGGAAATTTCTCCGAACCCCTTCGCCCGCGCGATAGCCTGCTCTGCCAACGTGGTCTCCGGATCGTCTTCTCGCTGCCAGCCGCCTCCAGTCGCTGGTCTCCGTCGCCGTCAACGGGAATTCTGCCCCGCCGTTGCCGCCGTAGCGAGTCTCCGCCGAGCTAGGGTATGGACTCGATCTTTGTGCTATTCTCCAATCCAATTCTCAGCACATTGTGATCATCATGATTCTTGCCATGATTGACACACTCCTATCCAGTCAATACGCCCGTAGATTAGCTTTGATTCGAAAATTTTAGGGTTAGGTTTCCGCCGAAACCATCTCGGACCCACCGAGTTGAAAAACTCAGTCCCACCGATTTGGCTTATGCCATTGCACAGGTGAGACTCGGTCTGACCGAGAATTACTTATCGGTGTGACCGATTTTGGAACTCTGTGAAACCCTAGCAGTCTCGGTGCCACCGAACTGTGACTCGGTCCAACCGAGTTCACTAGTTTAGGTTCCAAAACTGCTTCGGTATCACCGAGTTTAAAAATCGGTAGATCCGAGATGATTTCAGTGGGAAACTAAAACTAAGTTTTTGGATCATTCTTTTGCAAAAATATCTGCATTTTGTGATGCTCATCTATTCTACCTCATCTATAAACTATTCACAGGGTCGGCAGTCAGAGCTTGCAGCATGTCTGATCAGAGTGACAGCCAGAACTTGTCAAAACAGCAAGTGCAGATGAGTGAGGGCACTAGTCCCTCCAGCTCTTCAGATGATGGCAGCAGAAGTACCCCAAGCAATCTGCCAAAAGTTGCCACTAGACAGAGGAAGAAGAGAACTTCAGACTCTGAAGATGAAGATTATGTGGCAGAGGAAGAGGCCACATCAAAGAGAGTTGAGCCAGCTCAAGGCACAAAGCCAGGTCTAAAGATCAAAAGGCCAGTAGGCAGGCAGCCTATGTCAAAGGCTAGAGCCTCAACTGAGAAGCCCACTCCCAAAGAGCCAGTTGCTGCAGAAGGCAAGAAGAGGAAGGAAAGGGTCAAGAAGACCGTAGCCAGAGTGCTAGGAAAGGCTTCCATCATGGAAGAGGAAGAGGAAGAAGAGGTAGCTGCACCAGCACCTAAGGCACCCAAGCTGATGGGTGATGCCATAAGATCAGGGGCTACTGCATCTAAGCCCAAAGCTGCCTCCAAGCCAAAACCAAAGAGGAATACAAGGAGCATTCCTGTAGCTGAGAAGAACAAGGCCCAGTGCCTGAGACTGTTGCTGAAGAAGAGGATGAAGAGCAAGTTCTTAGAAAGCTCAAGCCCAAGATCCTAGACCACAACGATGCTCATCCTGTGGCTGAGGACATGAAGCTCAGGAGAGATTCAGGGCTGAGGAAGTGGAGAGAAGCAGACCCGTATGCTTCAAGGAGAAGGACTGCTGTGGATTACAGATTTCACACCAAGGAACAGCAGGACTTCTATGAGACAGTGCTGCTAGATAAGAAGCCCATTGTTTGTGACATGAGATGGGTCGACTGGACCTACATGAAGGAAAATGAGGAACACTACCCTGGAGTGTATGACAGCTTTAGTGCTTGTGGAGTTGCTGACTTTGTTGGGTAGATGCTCACAAAGTGGAACGAGGAGCTTATCATGCAATTCCACTCCACGGCACACTTTTATCCAGATGGGAGGATAACTTGGATGTCTGAGGGTACAAGGTACCAATCTACTGTTGAGGAATGGGCAAAGCTGATCAATGCCCCAGAGGAGCAAGTAGATGACTTGGACATTTATGCCAAGAAAAAGATGGATCATAACTCAATGTCCAACATGTACAAGGAAATTCCAAATGAAGCTCTTGACACTTTCAAATTTGGCTCAGTGCATTATCTTTTGTCAGGGCTGCCAACCATCAATTGGATATTGAGGCACACCTTATTGCCCAAGTCTGGAGATCACAAGATGATCAGAGGCCATGCAATCAACTTGCTTCACATATTTGATGTGCCACAGAAGTTCAAGGTCATGAGCCTCATAGTAGAGACTATCAAGAGGACTGCAGCAGATCAGAAGAGGAGCTGTGGATATGCACCTCAAATTCAGGAGCTCATCAACTCTAAGATGGGCACGGGCATATATTTATTGGACAAGGAACACCTGCCCATCCGTCCAGATTTTGAGGACAATCAAGTTGTCATGACTGAGAATGAGCCATCGTCTGCCCAAGCACAAGCAAAGAAGGAGAAGGCAAGGAAGGAGAAAGCTGCCAAGATGCCAACTCAAGAGGAGGCATCTGAGTATTTCTTGAAGACCAAACAAGAGCAGCTTGGTTACCTGATTGCATCCACCCTACGGATTGAGAAAGGACTAGCCACCCTAACTCAAAACCAGGCAAGCCTAGAGAGAATCATGGAACAAAAGTTCTATGACTTGGATGTCAAGGTGACAGAGATTCAGACTGCAGTGGAGCAGCTCCAGGATGACATGCAGGAGAGGAGAGGCAGGACTACCACTCATGCCTTTGCCAGAGTGCCACGAGGTCCGAGGTCGTCTGTCGTGCTAGTTGCTGACACAAGAGCCACCACTTCTGCACCAGCTACAGCTTCAGTTCCACCAGCTCCAGCATCTACTTCAGCTCCAACTCCAGCGTCTACTTCAGCATCTATAGAAGCCTTCGTCCTTGGAGTGATCCGGACTCCACCACCACAAGAAGATCAAGCCTGAGCGTCGATCTAGCACTATGCATTTTCTAGGAACTTTTTGGTAACTTGTTGCCAAAGGGGGAGAAGATGTATAGATCATAGGCTTCGAGAGAGAGAGTGTTGCTTTTCTCTCTTGCTTTATTTGGTGGTTTTTCGAACTTGTTTGCTTTTGAGTGCTTGAGATACTATGTCATTGCTTGTGAGACATTGATGATCATGTGTTTGATCATAAGCTACACTTAATGCTTGCTTAATGCTATTATCTTATCTATCTTATGTGATCATTCACTATTCTTGGTGATGAGTGCATCTATTTCATTCTTATCATTTTAAGCGCTCCACCAAGATGTATGTGACATGGAAGAGTAACCCATGACTCTAACTCCTTGTGCATTTGCAGTACAAAGCAAATTTTAAATATGCACAAACTTAGGGGGAGCTCTTACTTATCACATACTTCTCAAAGCGACGATATATTTCATGCTTATTATCATTTGTCGAAGCTTTGATCTATATGTTGTCATCATTTACCAAAAAGGGGGAGATTGGAAGTGCAACTATCCCTAGGTGGTTTTGGTAATTCATAACAACATATAGCTCATTGAGCTAATGCTATTCCAAGATGATTATTTCAGGAAAGCTCAATGATTGGCATGGCATAGATGTGAAAGTGGAACCCTGAAAATGCTAAGGACAAAGGATTGGCTCAAGCTCAAAAGCTCAAGACTCTTCATTTTATATTTTAGTGATCCATGATCACATTGAGTCTTTAGGAAAAGCCAATACTATCAAGGAGGGATGAGGTGTTGCTTAATGAGCCTCTTGCTTCATGTGCTTAGTGATATGCTCCAAAACCCTCAACTACTTTCCCATATCCACATATGACCTAAACCCTAAGCCAAACTCGGTCCTACCGATTCTTCCTATCCGGCGCCACCGAGTTTCACTTGTCATTAGCCACTGCCAAACCCTAGCAATTCGGTTCTTCCGATAGGGATCTCGGTCTCACCGAGATGGGATTGCAAACTCTCTGTTTCCCTTTCATAACTTTTCGGTCTCACCGAAAGAGCGAATCGGTCCCACCGAGATTGCAATGTAAACTCAGTGTTTCCCCTTTGTAACTTTTCGGTCTCACCGAAAGAGCAAATCGGTCCCACCGAGTTTGCCTGACCAACTCTCTGGTTAGCTAATTACCAAATTCGGTCTCACCGAGTTTGTGTAATCGGTCTCACCGAGATTACGTTATGCCCAGACCCTAACCATATCGGTCCTACTGAGTTGCATGTCAGTCCCACCGAAAATCTCTAACGGTCACTAGGTTTACATTTTCGGTCCGACCGAGTTTGTTGATTCGGTCCCACCGAGATTGGAAAACTATGTGTAACGGTTGGATTTTGTGTGGAGGCTATATATACCGCTCCACCTCCTCTTCATTCGAAGAGAGAGCCATCAGAACACATACACCATTCCAACTCATATGTTCTGAGAGAGAACCACCTACTCATGTGTTGAGACCAAGATATTCCATTCCTACCATATGAATCTTGATCTCTAGCCTCTCCAAGTTGATTTCCACTCAAATCTTCTTTCCACAAAATCCAAATCCTATGAGAGAGAGTTGAGTGTTGGGGAGACTATCATTTGAAGCACAAGAGCAAGGAGTTCATTACCTACACACCATTTGTTACTTCTTGGAGAGTGGTGTCTCCTAGATTGGCTAGGTGTCACTTGGGAGCCTCCGACAAGATTGTGGAGTTTACCAAGGAGTTTGTAAGGGCAAGGAGATCGCCTACTTCGTGAAGATCTACCGCTAGTGAGGCAAGTCCTATGTGGGCGATGGCCATGGTGGGATAGACAAGGTTGCTTCTTTGTGGACCCTTTGTGGGTGGTTGCTTCTTCGTGGACCCTTCGTGGGTGGAGCCCTGTGTGGACTCGCGCAACCGTTACCCTTTGTGGGTGGAGCCCTGTGTGGACTCTCGCAACCGTTACCCTTTGTGGGTTGAAGTCTCCATCAACGTGGATGTAGGATAGCACCACCTATCCAAACCACGGGAAAAACATCCGTGTCTCCAATTGCGTTTGAATTCTCCAAACCCTTCACTTTACATTCTTGCAAGTTGCATGCTTTACTTTCCGCTGCCAATATACTCTTTGCATGCTTGCTTGAATTGTGTGATGATTGCTTGACTTGTCCTAAAATAGCTAAAATCTGCCAAGAACTAAAATTGGGAAAAGGTTAAGTTTTTATTTGGTCAAGTAGTCTAATCACCCCCCTCTAGACATACTTTCGATCCTACAAAGGTCTTTCATTGAAAAACTCTTATTAAAGTATCTTTTTATGCTATCCAGAAATTCTATATCATTTTCAATCAACAATATGTCATTGATACGTCCTTTTTGCATCATGTTTTCCTACTGTTATTTACAATGTTTTTATCCATAATAATGCCTTTTGGAGTAATTCTAATTCATTTTCTCTCATAATATGCAAGGTATACACAAAGAGGGAGAATTCCGGCAGCTGGAAATCTGGACCCGGAAAAGCTACGTCAGGCTACCTAATCTACACGACTCCAAACAAGTTGAAACTTCATGCAGAATTTTTATGGAATATATGAAGAATATTGGAGCAAATAAGTACCAAAGGGGGCCCACCAGGTGGGCACAACCCACCTAGTCGCGCCAGGGAGCCCAGGCGCGCCCTGGTGGGTTGTGCTCACATAGGCCGACCTCCAGTGCCCATCTTCTGGTATATAAGTCATTTTGACCTAGAAAAAATCAGGAGAGGACTTTCGGGATGGAGCGCCACCGTCTCGCGGAACTTGGGCAGGAGCACTTTTGCCCTCCGGTGGAGCGATTCCGCCGGGGGAACTTCCCTACCGGAGGGGGAAATCATCATCCTCATCATCACCAACAACTCTCCCATCTTGGGGAGGGCAATCTCCATCAACATCTTCAACAGCACCATCTCATCTCAAACCCTAGTTCATCTCTTGTGTTCAATCTTGTTACCAGAACTATAGATTGGTGCATGTGGGTGACTAGTAGTCTTGATTACATCTTGTAGTTGATTACTATATGGTTTATTTGGTGGAAGACTATATGTTCAGATCCAATATGATATTTAATATCCCTCTTATCTTGAGCATGATTATCATTTGTGAGTAGTTACTTTTGTTCTTGAGGTCACGGGATACATCATGTTGCAAGTAATCATGTGAACTTGATATGTGTTTGATATTTTGATAGTATGTATGTTGTGATTCCTTTAGTGGTGTCATGTGAACGTCGACTACATGACACTTCACCATATTTGGGCCTAAGGGAATGCATTGTGGAGTAGCAATTAGATGATGGGTTGCGAGAGTGACAGAAGCTTAAACCCCAGTTTATGTGTTATTCTGTAAGGGACCGATTGGATCCAAAAGTTTAATGCTAGGTTAGAATTTATTCTTAATACTTTTCTCGTAGTTGCGGATGCTTGCGGGATGGTTAATCATAAGTAGGAGGTTTGTTAAAGTAAGAACAGCACCTAAGCACCAGTCCACCCACATATCAAATTATCAAAGTACCGAACACGAATCAAACCAACATGGTGAAAGTGACTAGATGAAAATCCCGTGTACCCTCAAGAATGCTTTGCTTATCATAAGAGACCGTTTTGGCATGTTCTTTGCCTCAAAAGGATTGGGCTACCTTGCTGCACCTTTGCTACTATTATTGTTACTTGCTCGTTACAAATTATCTTTCTATCAAACTACTCTGTTACTTATAATTTCAGCACTTGCACACATTACCTTGATGGAAACCACTTGTCATTTCCTTCTTCTCCTCGTTGGGTTCGACACTCTTACTTATTGAAAAAATCTACAATTGATCCCTAATACTTTTGGGTCATCAAGGCTATTTTATGGCGCCATTGCCGGGGAGTGAAGCACCTTTGGTAAGTGGAATTTGGTAAGAAAACATTTATATAGTGTGCTGAAATTTACTGTCACTTGTTACTATGGAAAACAATCCTTTGAAGGGTTTGTTCGGGGTATCTTCACCTTGACCAGAACCACAATTAGCTACCCCTCAACCTACTGCACCTACTGAAAATATTGAATATGAAATTCCTTTGTGTATGATAGAACAACTGCTAGCTAATAATTATGCAGGAGACGGAACCGAACATCCTGATATGCACTTGATATATGTAGAACAAATTTGTGGATTGTTCAAGCTTGCAGGTTTACCCAGAGATGAAGTTATGGAGAAGGTTTTCCCTTTATCATTGAAGGGAAAAGCATTGCCATGGTATAGGCTATGCGATGATATTGGATCCTAGAATTGGAATCGGTTGAAATTGGAGTTCCATCAAAAAATTTATCATATGCATCTAGTTCATCGTGATAGGAATTATATATATAATTTTTGACCTCGTGAAGGAGAAATTATCGCTCTAGCTTGGGGGAGGCTGAAGTCAATGGTATATTCATGCCCCAATCATGAGCTCTCAAGAGAAATTATTATCTAGAATTTTTATGCTCGGCTTTCTCATAATGATCGATCCATGCTTGATACTTCTTGTGTTGGTTCTTTTATGAAGAAGACTATTGAATTCCGGTGGGATCTTTTGGAAAGAATTAAACGCAACTCTGAAGATTGGGAACTCGACGAAGGTAAAGAGTCAGGTATTAAACTTAAGTATGATTGTGTTAAATCTTTTATGAATACCGATGCTTTTCAAAAATTTAGCACTAAGTATGGACTTGACTCTGAGATAGTAGCCTCCTTTTGTGAATCATTTGCTACTCATGTTGATCTCCCTAAAGAGAAGTGGTTTAAATATCAGCCACCTATCAAAGAAGAAATTAGAGAACCGGTACCAGTTAAAGAAGAAACTATACTTTATAATGTTGATCCAGTTGTTCCTACTGCTTGCATTGAGAAACCACCTTTTTCTGTTAGGATAAAGGAACATGCTAGAGTTGCAACTGTGGTCAACAAAACTTACATTAGAACACCTAAACCTGATGAACAAATTAAAGTAGAACCTAGTATTGCTATGGTTAAGGATCTCTTGGAAGAAAATGTAGATGGGCATGTTATTTACTTCTGCAAAGAAGCTGCTAGAATTGCCAAACCTGATAAAAAGGATAAACATAGACCTGTTGTTGGCATGCCCGTTGTCTCAGTTAAAATAGAAGACCACTGTTATCATGGTTTATGTGACATGGGTGCTAGCGTGAGTGCTATTCCTTATTCCTTATATCAAGAAATTGTGATGACAGAGCACCCGCAGAGATAGAAGACATAGATGTTACTATAAAACTTGCTAATAGAGACAATATATCACCAATTGGGATTGTTAGAGATGTTGAAGTCTTGTGTGGGAAAATAAAATACCCTACTAATTTTCTTATTCTTGGTTCCCCACAAGATGACTTTTGTCCCATTATCTTTGGTAGACCTTTCTTGAACATCGTTAATGATAGAGTAGACTGTGAGAAACAAACTGTTGGTGTTAGTTTTGGTGATGAATCTCATGATTTTAATTTTTCCAAGTTTAGTAGAAATCTTCCTGAAAAAGAATTGCCTAATGAGGATGAAATAATTGGTCTTGCTTCTATTGTTGTGCCACCTCAATGTCACCTCAATAGACATAGATGTTGCTTCTATTGTTGCACTAAAATAACACCAAAGAAAATTCATATTCATAACACTCAATCCAACATAAAGAACTTTAGAGAGTGCCCCAAGATTTCTACCGGAGAAACAAAGATAAGAACGTGCATCAACCCCTATGCATAGATTACCCCAATGTCACCTCGGGAATCCGCGAGTTGAGTGCCAAAACATATATCAAGTGAATCAATACGATACCTGATACGTCTTCAACATATCTATAATTTTTTATTGCTCCATGCTATATTATCTACTGTTTTGAATGTTTATGGGCTTTATTATACACTTTTATATCATTTTTGGGACTAACCTATTAACCCAGAGCCCAATGCTAGTGTCTGTTTTTACCCTGTTTTAGGGTTTCGAAGAAAAGGAAAATCAAACGGAGTCCAATTGACCTGAAACTTCACGGAACTCATTTTTTGGAAGGAAAGAAGCCCAGAAGAATTGGAGTGTGCGTCGGGGGATCTGCGAGGAGGTCACGAGGCAGGGGGGCGCGCCCACCCCCCTGGGTGCGCCCTCCACCCTCATGAGCCCCTCGTGGCCCCCCTAACATACTTCTTCCGCCTATATATCTCCATATACCCTAAAAACATCCGTGAGCACAATAGATCGGGAGTTCCGCCGCCAGAAGCCTCCGTAGCCACCGAAAGCCAATCTAGACCCGTTCCGGCACCCTGCCGGAGGGGGAATCCCTCTCCGGTGGCCATCTTCATCATCCCGGTGCTCTCCATGACAAGGAGGGAGTAGTTCTCCCTCGGGGCAGAGGGTATGTACCAATAGCTATGTGTTTGATCTCTCTTTCCCTCGTGTTCTTGAGATGATACGGTCTTGATGTATCGCGAGCTTTGCTATTATAGTTGGATATTATGTTTCTTCCCCCTCTTCTCTCTTGTAATGAATTCAGTTTTCCCCTTTGAAGTAATCTTATCGGATTGAGTCTTTAAAGATTTGAGAACACTTGATGTATGTCTTGCCGTGCGTATCTGTGGTGACAACGGGATACCACGTGATTCACTTGATGTATGTTTCGGTGATCAACTTGTGGGTTCCGCCCATGAACCTATGCATAGGGGTTGGCACACGTTTTCGTCGTGATTCTCTGGTAGAACTTTGGGGCACTCTTTGAGGTCCTTTGTGTTGGTTGAATAGATGAATCTGAGATTGCGTGATGCATATCGTATAATCATACCCACGGATACTTGAGGTGACATTGGAATATCTAGGTGACATTAGGGTTTTGGTTGATTTGTGTCTTAAGGTGTTATTCTAGTATGAACTCTAGGGCTGTTTGTGACACTTATAGGAATAGCCCAACGGATTGATTGGAAAGAATAACTTTGAGGTGGTTTCGTATCCTACCATAATCTCTTCGTTCATTCTCCGCTATTAGTGACTTTGGAGTGACTCTTTGTTGCATATGAGGGATAGTTTTATGATCCAATTATGTTAGTATTGTTGAGGGAACTTACACTAGCGAAAGTATGAACCCTAGGCCTTGTTTCCTAGCATTGCAATACCGTTTACGCTCACTTTTATCATTAGTTACCTTGCTGTTTTTATAATTTCAGATTACAAATACCTTTATCTACTATCCATAAACCACTTGTATCACCATCTCTTCACCGAACTAGTGCACCTATACAATTTACTATTGTATTGGGTGTGTTGGGGACACAAGAGACTCTTTGTTATTTGGTTGCAGGGTTGCTTGAGAGAGACCATCTTCATCCTACGCCTCCTACGGATTGATAAACCTTAGGTCATCCACTTGAGGGAAATTTGCTACTGTCCTACAAACCTCTGCACTTGGAGGCCCAACAACGTCTACAAGAAGAAGGTTGTGTAGTAGACATCAATACCCCATTGTCACCACAAGTATTCAATTGCAAGACATATATCAAGTGTTCTCAAATCCATAAACGTATTCAATCCGATAACAATGAAATCTCAAAGGGAAAAACTCAATTCATCACAACAAGATAGAGAGGGGAAGACACCATATAATCCTACTATATTAACAAAGCCCGCGATACATCAAGATCATGACATCTCAAGAACACAAGATAGAGAGAGAGAGACATTGAACACATAGCTACTGGTACAAACCCTCAGCCCCGAGTGTGGATGCTACCTCTTGAGCACTGCCTTGGTTTTCCCTTGAAGAGGAAAGGGTGATGCAGTAAAGTAGTGTAAGTATTTCCCTCAATTTTTGAGAACCAAGGTATCAATCCAGTAGGAGACCACGCTCGAGTCCCACGCACCTACACAAACAAATAAGAACCTCGCAACCAACACGATAAAGTGGTTGTCAATCCCTTAACGGTCACTTACGAGAGTGAGATCTGATAGATATGATAAGTTAATATTTTTGGTATTTTTATGATCAAGAGAAATAAACATGCAAAGTAAAATAAACGGCAATAGAAATAGCTAGGTGTTGGAAGATTAATATGATGGAAGATAGACCCGGGGGCCATAGGTTTCACTAGTGGCTTCTCTCAAGAGCATATGTATTACAGTGGGTAAACGAATTACTGTCGAGCAATTGATAGAATTGAGCATAGTTATGAGAATATCTAGGTATGATCATGTATATAGGCATCACGTCCGTGACAAGTAGACCGCAACGATTCTGCATCTACTACTATTACTCCACACATCGACCGCTATCCAGCATGCATCTAGAGTATTAAGTTCATAAGAACAGAGTAATGCTTTAAGTAAGATGACATGATATAGAGGGATAAACTCATGCAATATGATATAAACCCCATCTTTTTATCCTCGATGGCAACAATACAATACATGTCTTGATGCCCCTGTTGTCACTGGGAAAGGACACCGCAAGATTGAACCCAAAGCTAAGCACTTCTCCCATTGCAAGAAAGATCAATCTAGTATGCCAAACCAAACTAATAATTCAAAGAGATTTGCAAAGATAACCAATCATACATAAAAGAATTCAGAGAAGATTCAAATATGGTTCATAGATAAACTTGATCATAAACCCACAATTCATCGGATCTCGACAAACACACCACAAAAGAAGATTACATTGACTAGATCTCCAAGAGAATTGAGGATAACTTTGTATTGAGATCCAAAGAGAGAGAAGAAGCCATCTAGCTACTAGCTATGGACCCGAAGGTCTGAAGTAAACTACTCACACATCATTGGAGAGGCCATGGAGTTGATGTAGAGGCCCTCCGTGATCAATGCCCCCTCCAGCGGAGCTCCGAAAAAGGCCCCAAGATGGGATCTCTCAGGTACAGAAGGTTGCTGCGGTGGAATTAGGTTTTCGTGGTGCTCCTGGATGTTTGTAGGGTACGTGGACTTATATAGGAGGAAGAAGTAGGTCAGTGGAGCAACAAGGGGCCCACGAGGGTGGATGGCGCGCCCAAGGGGGTAAGCACGCCCCCTGCCTCGTGGCCTCCTCAATTGTTTCTTGACGCCCACTCCAAGTCTCATGGATCACATTTGTTGAGAAAATCACGTTCTCGAAGGTTTCATTTCGTTTGGACTTCGTTTGATATTCCTTTTCTGCGAAACAATGAAATAGGCAAAAAAAACAATTTGGGTTGGGCCTCCGTTTAATAGTTTAGTCCCAAAAATAATATAAAAGTGTATAATAAAGCCCATTAAACATCCAAAGCAGAATATAATATAGCATGGAACAATAAAAAATTATAGATACATTGGGGACGTATCAAGCATCCCCAAGCTCAATTTCTGCTCGTCCTCGAGTAGGTAAATGATAAAAACAGAATTTTTGATGTGGAATGCTACTTAGCATAATTTTCAATGTAATTCTCTTATTTGTGGTATGAATACTCAGATCCGAAAGATTCAATACAAAATTTTAATATTGACATAAAAATAATAATACTTCTAGCATACTAACTAAGCAATTATGTCTTCTCAAAATAACATGGCCAAAGAAAGTTATCCCTACAAAATCATATAGTCTGGCTATGCCCTATCTCCATCACACAAATTATTTAAATCATGCACAACCCTGATGACAAGCCAAGCAATTGTTTCATAGTTTTGATGTTCTCAAACTTTTTCAATCTTCACGCAATACATGAGCCATGGACATAGCACTATATGTGGAATAGAATGGTGGTTGTGCAGAAGATAAAAAAGGAGAAGATAGTCTCACATCAACTAGGCATATCAATGGGCTATGGAGATGCCCATCAATAGATATCAATGTGAGTGAGTAGGGATTGCCATGCAACGGATGCACTAGAGCTATAAGTATATGAAAGCTCAACAAAATAAACTAAGTAGGTGTGCATCCAACTCGCTTGTTCATGAAGACCTAGGGCATTTTGAGGAAGCCCATCATTGGAATATACAAGCCAAGTTCTATAATGAAAAATTCCCACTAGTATATGAAAGTGATGTCATAGGATACTCTCTATCATGAAGATCATGGTGCTATTTTGAAGCACAAGTGTGGAAAAAGGATAGTAGCATTGTCCCTTCTCTCTTTTTCTCTCATTTTTTTCGGCCTTCTCCTTTTATTTATGGCCTTTCTTTTTTTCGTCCGGATTCTCATCCCGACTTGTGGGGGAATCATAATCTCCGTCATCCTTTCCTCACTTGGGACAATGCTCTAATAATGATGATCATCACACTTTATTTACTTACAACTCAAGAATTACAACTCAATACTTAGAACATAATATGACTATGTGAATGCCTCCGGCGGTGTACCGGGATATGCAATGAATCAAGAGTGACATGTATGAAAGAATTATGAATGGTGGCTTTGCCACAAATATGATGTCAACTACATGATCATGCAAGCAATATGACAATGATGAAGCATGTCATAATAACGGAATGGTGGAAAGTTGCATGGCAATATATCTCGGAATGGCTATGGAAATGCCATAATAGGTAGGTATGGTGGCTGTTTTGAGGAAGGTATATGGTGGGTGTATGGTACCGGCGAAAGTTGCGCGATACCGATACTAGAGAGGCTAGCAATGGTGGAAGGGTGAGAGTGCGTATAATCCATGGACTCAACATTAGTCATAAGAACTCACATACTTATTGCAAAAATCTATTAGTTACGAAACAAAGTCCTACGCGCATGCTCCTAGGTGGATAGATTGGTAGGAAAAGACCATCGCTCGTCCCCGACCGCCACTCATAAGGAAGAAAATCAATAAATAAATCATGCTCTGACTTCATCACATAACGGTTCACCATACGTGCATGCTACGGGAATCACAAACTTTAACACAAGTATTTCTCAAACTTATAACCACTCAACTAGAATGACTCTAATATCACCATCTTCATATCTCAAAACAATTATCAAGCATCAAACTTCTCATAGTATTCAACACACTCAGAAAAAAAATTACTAATCTTGGATGCCTATCACTTTAGGACTAATTTTTTATGATTAAAGCAAATTACCATGCTGTTTTGTAGGACTCTCAAAATAATATAAGTGAAGCATGATAGAACAATAGTTTCTATAAAACAAATCCACCACCGTGCTCTAAAAGATATAAGTGAAGCACATAGAGTATTCTAATAAATTCTGAATCATGTGTGTCTCTCTCAAAATGTGTGTACAGCAAGGATGATTGTGGTAAACTAAAAAGCAAAGACTCAAATCATACAAGACGCTCCAAGCAAAACACATATCATGTGGTGAATAAAAATACAGCTCCAAGTAAAGTTACCGATGGACGAAGACGAAAGAGGGGATGCCTTCCGGGGCATCCCCAAGCTTTGGCTTTTTGGTGTCCTTAGATTACCTTGGGTGGCATGGGCATCCCCAATCTTAGGCTCTTGCCACTCCTTGTTCCACAATCCATCAAATCTTTACCCAAAACTTGAAAACTTCACAACACAAAACTCAACAGAAAATCTCGTGAGCTCCGTTAGCGAAAGAAAACAAAACACCACTCCAAGGTACTGTATTGAACTCATTATTTATTTATATTGGTGTTAAACCTACTCTATTCCAACTTCTCTATGGTTTATAAACTCTTTTACTAGCCATATATTCATCAAAATAAGCAAACAACACACGAAAAACAGAATCTGTAAAGAACAAAACAGTTTGTAGTTATATGTAACTAACGCAAACTTCTGGAACCCCAAAAACACTAAAAGAAATTTCTCGACGTGAGTAATTTTTTTTAGTCGTCTTCAAAAATAATTAACTAAATAGCACTCTCCAAATAAAAATGGCAGCAATTCTCGTGAGCGCTAAAGTTTCTGTTTTTTACAGCAAGATCAAAAAGACTTTCCCCAAGTCTTCCCAATGGATCTACTTGGCACAAACACTAATTAAACACAAAAAACACAACCAAAACAGAGGCTAGATAAATTATTTATTACTAAACAGTAGCAAAAAGCAAGGAATAAAAATAAAATTGGGTTGCCTCCCAACAAGCGCTATCGTTTAACGCCCCTAGCTAGGCATAAAAGCAAGGATAGATCTAGGTATTGCCATCTTTGGTGGGCAATTCTTCAATAAGATACCTATAACCCCTAGGAGTTTCATTATTTTTATCAATTATCAAACTCTAGGCACAAAATTAAGAAAATCATTTGTAGCAAACGGTTCCTTAATGATAGCAAAAAGATTGGGATGAAGACTTATTGATTTTAAATCCGCGGTTTCCTTACTAGAGGATTCACCCTTATTTTTAGGAACATAAACAAGCTTGGCAATTTTGGTAGGAGGATTTGGAGTATTTTTAACGGAAGAAAAAGAGGACCCCGAGTTGGTGATAATTCCCTCAAGTTTATCAATTCTAGTAGAATCTTGATCTATTCTTTCATTAACTATGGGTTCTCTTTCCTTAAAACTTTTCAGAGTAACTCTCACCTTAGATCCATATTTGGTAATTTGGTTGTGGATCTTTTTATCCAAATTCTCAATCAACTCTACAGTAGCAACTTTTCTCAATAATTTCAAGCCTTGGTATCACATGTTCCAAAGTTAACATAGTTCCATTAACCAAAAGAGGTGGTGAGCCAAACAAATCTATCATAGCATTATAAGAATCAAAAGTATGGCTACCCAAGAAATTCCCTCTGGTAATGGTATCAATCATATATCTGTACCAAGGAGTAGCGCCTACATAAAAATTGCGGAGGAGAACGGAAGTAGATTGCTTCCTGGTAGATCTATTTTGAGCATTGCAAATTATATACCAAGCGTCTTTTAGATTTTCTCCCTCCCTTTGCTTAAAATTAAGAACTTCATTCTCGGGAGACAACGGAGAAGATAGAGGAATAGCCATAACGACAAGGCAAGCAAGAAAGCGACGAACGGAAAAGAGAGGGCGAATAAAATGGCAAGGGTGAAGTGGGGGAGAGGAAAACGAGAGGCAAATGGCAAATAATGTAATGCGAGGGATATGAGTTTGTGATGGGAACTTGGTATGTATTGACTTGTGCGTAGACTCCCCAGCAACGGCGCCAGAAATGGCTCATTGTCGGGAGTCAAATCTTGACTTGACTTGGCATGAATCTCCCTGGCAATGGCGCCAGAAATCCTTCTTGCTACCTCTTGAGCACTGCATTGATTTTCCCTTGAAGAGGAAAGGGTGATGCGGTAAAGTAGCGTAAATATTTCCCTCAGTTTTTGAGAACCAAGGTATCAATCCAGTAGGAGATCATGCTCGAGTCCCACGCACCTACACAAACAAATAAGAACCTCGCAACCAACGTGATAAAGGGGTTGTCAATCCCTTCACGGTCACTTACGAGAGTGAGATCTGATAGATATGATAAGATAATATTTTTGGTTTTTTTATGATAAAGAGAAATAAAGATGCAAAGTGAAATAAATGGCAATAGAAATAGCTAAGTGTTGGAGGATTAATATGATGGAAGATAGACCCGGGGCCATAGGTTTCACTAGTGGCTTCTCTCAAGAGCATAAGTATTATGGTGGGTAAATGAATTACTGTCGAGCAATTGATAGAACTAAGCATAGTTATGAGAATATCTAGGTATGATCATGTATATAGGCATCACGTCTGTGACAAGTAGACCAAAACGATTCTGCATCTACTACTATTACTCCACACATTGACCTCTATCCAACATGCATCTAGAGTATTAAGTTCATAAGAACAGAGTAATGCTTTAAGTAAGATGACATGATGTAGAGGGATAAACTCATGCAATATGATATAAACCCCATCCTTTTATCCTCAATGGCAACAATACAATACGTGCCTTGCTGCCCCTGCTATCACTGGGAAAGGACACCGCAAGATTGAACCCAAAGCTAAGCACTTCTCCCATTGCAAGAAAGATCAATCTAGTAGGCCAAACCAAACTAATAATTCGAAGAGACTTGCAAAGATAACCAAGCATACATAAAAGAATTCAAAGGAGATTCAAATATTGTTCATAGATAAACTTGATCATAAACCCACAATTCATCGGATCTCGACAAACACACCGCAAAAGAAGATTACATCGAATAGATATCCAAGAGAATCAAGGTGAACTTTGTATTGAGATCCAAAGAGAGAGAAGAAGCCATCTAGCTACTAGCTATGGACCCGAAGGTCTGAAGTAAACTACTCACACATCACCGGAGAGGCCATGGAGTTGATGTAGAGGCCCTCCGTGATCAATGCCCCCTCCGGCAGAGCTCCGGAAAAGGCCCCAAGATGGGATCTCTCGGGTATAGAAGGTTGCGGCGGTGGAATTAGGTTTTCGTGGTGCTCCTAGATGTTTGCGGGGTATGTGGACTTATATAGGAGGAGGAAGTGGGTCGGTGGAGCAACGAGGGGCCCACAAGGGTGGAGGGCGCGCCCAGGGGGTAGGCGTGCCCCCCTGCCTCGTGGCCTCCTTGATTGTTTCTTGACACCCACTCCAGGTCTCCTGGATCACGTTTGTTGAGAAAATCACGTTCCCGAAGGTTTCATTCCGTTTGGACTTCGTTTGATATTCCTTTTTTGCGAAACACTGAAATAGGCAAAAAACAGCAATTTGGGTTGGGCCTCCGGTTAATAGGTTAGTCCCAAAAATAATATAGAAGTGTATAATAAAGCCCATTAAACATCCAAAACAGAATATAATATAGCATGGAACAATAAAAAATTATAGATACGTTGGAGACGTATCAGTGGACTACTCCCTCCTCATCATGGTGGCCGCCGGGATGATGAAGATGGCCACCGGTGATGATTCCCCCCTTCGGCAGGGTGCCGCAACGGGGTCTAGATTGGTTTTCGGTGGCTACAAAGCCTTGTAGCGGCCAAACGTTTGATCTAGGTTAACCCTGAGGGTTTCTGGAATTTTTGGGAACTTATAGGGTAAAGAGGGGGTGCGGGAGGCCACCGAGGTGGGCACAACCCACCTGGGCGCGCCTGGGCCCCCAGGCGCACCCTCGTGGGTTGTACCCCACTCGGGGCACCCCCCAGGTGCCGCTCTGGCCCATCCTGGGTGTTCTGGTCCATAAAAAATCCACAAAAAGTTTCACGGTGTTTGGACTCCGTTTGATATTGATTTCCTGCGATGTAAAAAACAAGAAAAAAAACAGCAGCTGGCGCTGGGCACTGGGTCAATAGGTTAGTCCCAAAAAATGATATAAAGTTTCCATAAAATGATTGTAAAACATCCAAGAATGATAATAAAATAGCATGAATACTTCATAAATTATAGATACGTTGGAGACGTATCAGCATCCCCAAGCTTAATTCCTAATCGTCCTCGAGTAGGTAAATGATAAAAGAAATAATTTATGAAGTGTGAATGCTAGAAAAGTGCATAAGTTTGATCAATGATAATTTCAATCATTTTTCCTAGCTTCATAACAACAATTCTTTCTTATAAAACTTATCATGTTATAGTAGCAACCAATTCACATGTTAAGGTTCAAACAATGAATTCTCCTGAAACTCAACAACTGATGTTCTCAATCACCAAGCAATTGTAATTCAACTTATTCAACAGAGTCTAAGTTAGAGCTCCACATACTCAACCATCATATAGTCTTCTATGATTGCTAACACTCGCCGCATACACATGAGCAAAACGCTTCAACCGGACACATAGAAAGATAGGGGATTATAATTTCGCCTCCCAGCGTATTCACCTCAAGGGTGATGTCAACAATAATAAATCATGCTACCCATATCCAACTAGATATATGTTCCTAGATCTTTCCTCGCCACATGATGCTTGCCAAAAAAAAGGAATAGAGAGAAGAACTTTGACTCTTTGCATAAAAGTAAAAGATAGGCCCTTCGCAGAGGGAAGCAGAGGTTGCCATGCGCTTATTTGTTTGTATTGTCAACCCCTTAGTGCAAAATAACGTCACAATGTATTGCCCCTTGTGATGGCAACCTTTATTGTGCAGTCTTTCACTTTTATTCTTCACCATCACAAGTTCGTACAACTCTCAATTTTCTCTTACACTAAATGATCTCACACTTTTAGAAGCAATTTTTATTGCCTTATTGCACCGATGAAAACTTAATTGAAGGATCTTGCTCAATCCTTAGGTAGGTATGGTGGACTCTTGAATATAAGATTTGGGTTTAAGGGTTTTTGGATGCACAAAGTAGTATCTCTACTTGGTGCGGTATTTTTGGCTAGCAAGGATGGGGGGCAAGCACCACATGTTGAAGGATCTATGAAAAGATAACTTCTATGTGAATATGAACAAACATAAACCATTACGTTGTCTTCCTTGTCCAACGTCAACAATTTCGGCACATAATATTTTGATGGGGGCTCACAATCACAAAAGATTTCCATGATAGTGCATTTGCATGTGAAAGTTATCTTCCTTATACTAATTATTCATGAATTGCTTGTATGACCAATATTGTGATTGTCAGTCCTCAAAAGATTCATTTTCTAAACCCAATGTGGAGCTACCACTAAGCATGATATAATTTCAACTTCATGATATTCAATTCATTCAACGATTTACTCATAGGATATAAGTGAAGCACAAGAGTAAATGATGAGCTACTCCAAAAAAGATATAAGTGAAGATCAAGCGAGTAATTAAGTAAATAGGTAGCTATTTGAGGACTCTCTATTATTAGATTAAGATCTAAGCATTTATTAAAATAGCAATCAAAATAAAATAAAATGGCATTCCAAGAATAGCACACATCATGTGAAGAAGCAAAAACTTAGGCTCAACCGATACTAACCAATAATTGTTGAAGAAGAAAGGTGGGATGCCTACCGGGGCATCCCCAAGCTTAGATGCCTGAGACTTATTGAAATATTATTATGACGCCCCCGATTCGATCGTACACTAATCATACACGCAAACGTGTACGATCAAGATCAAGGACTCACGGGAAGATATCACAACACAACTCTACAAATAAAATAAGTCATACAAGCATCATATTACAAGCCAGGGGCCTCGAGGGCTCGAATACAAGAGCTCGATCATAAACGAGTCAGCGGAAGCAACAATATCTGAGTACAGACATAAGTTAAACAAGTTTTCCTTAAGAAGGCTAGCACAAACTGGGATACAAATCAAAAGAGGCGCAGGCCTCCTGCCTGGGATCCACCTAAACTACTCCTGGTCGTCGTCAGTGGGCTACACGTAGTAGTAGGCACCTCCCGAGTAGTAGTAGTCGTCGTCGACGGTGGCGTCTGGCTCCTGGACTCCAACGTCTGGTTGCAGCAATCGGATATAGGAAAGGGAAAAGGGGGGAGAAAAGCAACCGTGAGTACTCATCCAAAGTACTCGCAAGCAAGGGCCTACACTACATATGTATGCATTGGTATCAAATGAAAAAGGGGGTATCTTATGTGGACTGAACTGCAGAATGCCAGAATAAGAGGGGGGATAGCTAGTCCTGTCGAAGACTACGCTTCTGGCAGCCCCCGCCTTGCAGCATGTAGAAGAGAGTAGACTGAAGTCCTCCAAGTAGCATCGCATAGCATAATCCTACCCGGCGATCCTCTCCTCGTCGCCCTGTTAGAGAGCGATCACCGGTTGTATCTGGCACTTGGAAGGGTGTGTTTTATTAAGTATCCAGTTCTAGTTGTCATAAGGTCAAGGTACAACTCCAAGTCGTCTTGTTACCGAAGATCACGGCTATTCGAATGGATTAACTTCCCTGCAGGGGTGCACCACATAACCCAACACGCTCGATCCCATTTGGCCGGACACACTTTCCTGGGTTATGCCCGGCCTCGGAAGATCAACATGTCGCATCCCTACCTAGGCACAACAGAGAGGTTAGCACGCCGGTCTAAATCCTATGGCGCAGGGGTCTGGGCCCATCACCCATTACACACCTGCACGTTGCAAACGCGGCCGGAAGCAGACCTAGCCTAGCAGGCGTTCCAGTCCAATCCGGCGCGCGCCGCTCAGTCGCCGACGTCACGAAGGCTTCGGCTGATACCACGACATCGAGTGCCCATAACTGACCCCGCGTAGATGATTAGTGCGTATAGGCCAGTAGCCAGACTCAGATCAAATACCAAGATCTCGTTAAGCGTATTATCTTGAAGACACCGTGAACGCCGACCAGGGCCAGGCCCACTATCGGTGTCAAAACCGGCGGATCTCGGGTAGGGCGTCTCGAACTGTGTGTCTAGGCCGGATGGTAACAGGAGGCAGGGGAGACGAAGTTTTACCCAGGTTCGGGCCCTCTCGATGGAGGTAAAACCCTACGTCCTGCTTCATTAATATTGATGGTATGGGTATTACAAGAGTTGATCTACCATGAGATCAGAGAGGCTAAACCCTAGAAGCTAGCCTATGGTATGATTGTTGATGTGTATGTTGTCCTACGGACTAAAACCCTCCGGTTTATATAGACACCGGAGAGGGTTAGGGTTACATAGAGTCGGTTACAATGGTAGGAGATCTGATCATCCGTATCTTCAAGCTTGCCTTCCACGCCAAGGAAAGTCCCTTCCGGATGCGGGACGGAGTCTTCAATCTTGTATTTTCATAGCCCGGGAGTCCGGTGGAAGGTATAGTTCGGCTATCCGAACACCCCCTAATCCGGGACTCCCTCAGTAGCCCCTGAACCAGACTTCAATGACGACGGGTCCGGCGCGCAAATTGTCTTCGGCATTGCAAGGCGGGTTCCCCCTCCAAGTACTTCATAGAAGATTTTGAACACAAAGATAGTGTCCGGCTCTGTAAAATAAGTGTCCACATATTGCCATAGATAGAATAATAATATTACCACAAATCTAATCTGCTGATGTATTTCGTGGTGCGACACGCCACGGCCAAGCCTTTATCCGAGTCGTTCAATTACCCACCTCAGCGTGTCATGCGAGGTGGTTTCCTTGGCACATCTTGTTAAAGCAAAGATCGCGTCCCCTTATTACGGGATTCTCATCAATACGGGCGTGGGTAACCCTACCGCTTCTAGGACTCCCAGATCATAGGCAAGTCCAAACGGACACGGGGAGGACGCTTGATATCCACCCTTCTTTATAAAGGGGCAAAGCTTCTACTTTTCCCTCCCGTGCTCAATCGAATCCTTCCCCCACCTCAAGCTCAAACGCCCGAGGCTCAGGTCAGGTGCTCCGAACCTTCATTCATGTCCGGATCCAGCCTTCAAGGCCGATGGATGCCCTCCTCCGTCTCGGAAGAGGACATCAAAAAGTTGAGAGAGGCCAGGTATCTGACCGCCGAAATATCGCATCGGCTGCCTCCCCGGGGGCAGGCCGTCCCCTCTCCCAAACCCAACGAGTGCGTCATGTTTGTCCCCCACTTCCTCCGAGGTCTAGGTTTTGCACTGGATCCTTTCGTCAGGGGCTTGATGTTTTATTACGGGCTAGACTTCCATGATCTAGCTCCAGACTCCTTCTTGCATATCACGACTTTTGTTGTCGTATGCGAGGCCTTCCTCCGGGTTACCCCCCACTTTGGTTTATGGCTCAAGACCTTTGAAGTAAAGCCGAAGATGATCGAGGGGCAACATGCAGAGTGTGGAGGCGCCTCAATACACAATATGGCAGGAGCTTTGTGGCCCAAAGGTTCCATCCCAGAGGTGTCTGCATTGTGGCAACAGGAGTGGTTCTACATCACGACTCCTAGAAGCGCCAAGTGGGCGGCCACCCCCATTTTTCGCTCGGGCCCTCCGCCACGACTGATGTCATGGATCAGGAGAGGACTGAGCTGGGGTCCAGCCAAGGACGTGCCCTTATTACAAAGCCGCATTCGAGATCTCTTCGACGAAGATCTCAGTTTGGTCGCGGTAATACAAGTTATGTTGGTCCATCAAGTCCAGCCTTGCAAACATCGGCCCCTTCGCTTGTGGGAGTTCAATCCCGAGGGTCCGCGTGCCATTCAAAATTTTCTCGGCCTGACGCACGAGGATATGTATAAGTTATTCTTCGGACCTCAAATAGAGTGTCCGGAATTCACCGAGGACGTGGGCCTAAATAGTAACCACGCCGCCGAACAGGTAAGGAATCTTCCGGCCAAACATATTATCTCTCCTTCGTTACGAAGTTATTCCTGAGAGTTTGCTTTTTCGACCAGGACTGGCTAGCAAAGGCAAAGTTGATTCGGTGTTCGGCCCCCCTCCCTGACGGTTTGGAGAATCCGGTATTGGAAAAGATGCTCCAGGCCGCACCTTGCCCGGATCCCCTGAAGGAAGACACTATGTAGGATAATACGGGTAGATGCGAGCCCCCAACGCTTCCTATTCTAACCGAGGGAGCGAGCGTCTCCGTGAAGGAAGACGACCGGAAGAGGAAAAGGACCGCGCCCGGGAGTTTGGAAGCTGAAGCTTCCAAACGGGAGAAGAAATCTTCCGCCGGGGGCCCTACCTTGGGGGGCGCTGCTGCCGCACAAAGTCCATGGGGGGATCAATTCTCCCGGGAATCGTAAGTGACCCGAAAACTTTAATAGTATAGATATGCCATCCCTTTCTTCTGAGAAAATAACCACCGCATACTAAAAGTGCAACTATCCCTAGGTGGTTTTGGTAATTCATAACAACATATAGCTCATTGAGCTAATGCTATTCCAAGATGACTATTTCAGGAAAGCTCAATGATTGGCATGGCATGGATGTGAAAGTGGAACCCTCAAAATGCTAAGAACGAAGGACTGGCTCAAGCTCAAAAGCTCAAGACTCTTCATTTTCTATTTTAGTGATCCAAGATCACATTGAGTCTTTAGGAAAAGCCAATACTATCAAGGAGGGATGAGGTGTTGCTTAATGAGCCTCTTGCTTCATGTGCTTAGTGATATGCTCCAAAACCCTCAACTACTTTCCCATATCCACATATGACCTAAACCCTAAGCCAAACTCGGTCCTACCGATTCTTTCTATCCGGCGCCACCGAGTTTCACTTGTCATAAGCCACTGCCAAACCCTAGCAATTCGGTTCTACCGATAGGGATCTCGGTCTCACGGAGATGGGATTGTAAACTCTCTGTTTCCCTTTCATAACTTTTCGGTCTCACCGAAAGAGCGAATCGGTCCCACCGAGATTGCAGTGTAAACTCTATGTTTCCTTTTTGTAACTTTTCGGTCTCACCGAAAGAGCAAATCAGTCCCACCGAGTTTACCTGACCAACTCTCTGGTTAGCTTATTACCAAACTCGGTCTCACCGAGTTTGTGTAATCGGTCTCACCGAGATTACGTTATGCCCAAACCCTAACCATATCGGTCCTACCGAGTTGCATGTCAGTCCCACCGAAAATCTCTAACGGTCACTAGGTTTACCTTTTCGGTCCGACCGAGTTTGTTGATTCGGTCCCACCGAGATTGGAAAACTATGTGTAACGGTTGGATTTTGTGTGGAGGCTATATATACCCCTCCACCTCCTCTTCATTCGTGGAGAGAGCCATCAGAACACATACACAATTCCAACTCATATGTTCTGGAGAGAACCACCTACTCATGTGTTGAGACCAAGATATTCCATTCCTACCATATGAATCTTGATCTCTAGCCTTCCCAAGTTGCTTTCCACTCAAATCTTCTTTCCACAAAATCCAAATCTTATGAGAGAGAGTTGAGTGTTGGGGAGACTATCATTTGAAGCACAAGAGCAAGGAGTTCATTACCTACACACCATTTGTTACTTCTTGGAGAGTGGTGTCTCCTAGATTGGCTAGGTGTCACTTGGGAGCCTCCGACAAGATTGTGGAGTTGAACCAAGGAGTTTGTAAGGGCAAGGAGATCGCCTACTTCGTGAAGATCTACCGCTAGTGAGGCAAGTCCTTCGTGGGCGATGGCCATGGTGGGATAGACAAGGTTACTTCTTCGTGGACCCTTCGTGGGTGGTTGCTGAAGGAAATATGCCCTAGAGGCAATAATAAAGTTATTATTTATTTCCTTATATCATGATAAATGTTTATTATTCATGCTGGAATTGTATTAACCGGAAACATAATACATGTGTGAATACATAGACGAACAGAGTGTCACTAGTATGCCTCTACTTGACTAGCTCGTTAATCAAAGATGGTTATGTTTCCTAACCATGAACAAAGAGTTGTTATTTGATTAACGAGGTCACATCATTAGTTGAATGATCTGATTGACATGACCCATTCCATTAGCTTAGCACCTGATCGTTTAGTATGTTGCTATTGCTTTCTTCATGACTTATACATGTTCCTATGACTATGGGATTATGCAACTCCCGTTTGCCGGAGGAACACTTTGGGTGCTACCAAACGTCACAACGTAACTGGGTGATTATAAAGGAGCATTACAGGTGTCTCCAAAGGTAGATGTTGGGTTGGCGTATTTCGAGATTAGGATTTGTCACTCCGATTGTCGGAGAGGTATCTCTAGGCCCTCTCGGTAATGCACATCACTTAAGACTTGCAAGCATTGCAACTCATGAGTTAGTTGCGGGATGATGTATTATAGAACGAGTAAAGAGACTTGACGGTAGCGAGATTGAACTAGGTATTGGATACCAACGATCGAATCTCGGGCAAGTAACATACCGATGACAAAGGGAACAATGTATGTTGTTATGCGGTCTGACCGATAAAGATCTTCGTAGAATATGTAGGAGCCAATGTGGGCATCCAGGTCCTGCTATTGGTTATTGACCGGAGACATGTCTCGGTCATGTCTACATTGTTCTTGAACCCGTAGGGTCCGCACGCTTAAGGTTACGATGACAGTTATATTATGAGTTTATGTATTTTGATGTACCGAAGGTTGTTCGGAGTCCCGGATATGATCACGGACATGACGAGGAGTCTCGAAATGGTCGAGACATAAAGATTGATATATTGGAAGCCTATGTTTGGATATCGGAAGTGTTCCGGGTGAAATCATGATTTTACCGGAGTACCGGGAGGTTACCGGAACCCCCCTGGGGAGCTATATGGGCCTTAGTGGGCCTTAGTGGAAAAGAGAAGGGGCTGCCCTAGATGGGCTGCACGCCACCCTCCCTCCCCTAGTCCTATTAGGACAAGGAGAGGTGGCCGGCCCCCCTCTCTCTTTTCCCCCTCCGCGAATCCTATTCCAACTAGGATTGGGGGGGGGGGGATCCTACTCCCAGAGGGAGTAGGACTCTCCTGGCGCGCCAAGCTTGGCCGGCCAGCCTCCCCCCCTCTAGTCCTTTATATACTGAGGCAGAGGCACCCCAAAAACACACAAGTTGATCCACGTGATCTATTCCTTAGCCGTGTGCGGTGCCCCCAGCCACCATATTCCTTGATAATACTGTAGCGGAGTTTAGGCGAAGCCCTGCTGCTGTAGTGCATCAAGATCGTCACCACGCCGTCGTGTTGACGAAACTCTTCCCCGACACTTTGCTGGATCGGAGTCCGGGGATCGTCATCATTCTGAACGTGTGCTCGAACTTGGAGGTGCCGTAGTTTCGGTGCTTGATCGGTCGGATCGTGAAGACGTACGACTACTTCCTCTACGTTGTGTCAACGCTTCCACAGTCGGTCTGCGTGGGTACGTAGACAACACTCTCCCCTCTCGTTGCTATGCATCACATGATCTTGCATGTGCGTAGGAAATTTTTTGAAATTACTACGAAACCCAACAGTGGTATCAGAGCCTAGGTTATTTATGTTGATGTTATATGCACGAGTAGAACACAAGTGAGTTGTGGGCGATATAAGGCATACTGCCTACCAGCATGTCATACTTTGGTTCGGCGGCATTGTTGGACGAGACGACCCAGACCAACATTACGCGTACGCTTAGCGAGACCGGTTCCCCCGACGTGCTTTGCACACAGGTGGCTTGCGGGCGACTGTCTCTCCAACTTTAGTTGAACCAAGTATGGCTACGCTCGGTCCTTGCGAAGGTTAAAACGGAGTCTATTTGACAAACTATCATTGTGGTTTTGATGCGTAGGTGAGATTGGTTCTTGCTTATGCCCGTAGCAGCCACGTAAAACTTGCAACAACAAAGTAGAGGACGTCTAACTTGTTTTTGCAGGGCATGTTGTGATGTGATATGGTCAAGACATGATGCTGAATTTTATTGTATGAGATGATCATGTTTTGTAACCGAGTTATCGGCAACTAGAAGGAGCCTTATGGTTGTCGCTTTATTGTATGCAATGAAATCGCAATGTAATGCTTTACTTTATCACTAAGCGGTAGCGATAGTCGTAGAAGCACAAACTTGGCGAAGACGACAACGATGCTACGATGGAGATCAAGGTGTCACGCCGGTGACGATGGTGATCACAACGGTGCTTCGGAGATGGAGATCACAAGCACAAGATGATGATGGCCATATCATATCACTTATATTGATTGCATGTGATGTTTATCCTTTTATGCATCTTATCTTGCTTTGATTGACGGTAGCATTATAAGATGATCTCTCACTAAATTATCAAGAAGTGTTCTCCCTAAGTATGCACCGTTGCGAAAGTTCTTCGTGCTGAGACACCACGTGATGATCGGGTGTGATAGGTTCTACGTTCAAATACAACGGGTGCAAAACAGTTGCACACGCGGAATACTCAGGTTATACTTGACGAGCCAAGCATATACAGATATGGCCTCGGAACACGGAGACCGAAAGGTCGAGCGTGAACCATATAGTAGATATGATCAACATAATAATGTTCACCGATGAAACTACTCCATCTCACGTGATGATCGGACATGGTTTAGTTGATTTGGATCATGTGATCACTTAGAGGATTAGAGGGATATCTATCTAAGTGGGAGTTCTTAAGTAATATGATTAATTGAACTTAAATTTATCATGAACTTAGTACCTGATAGTATCTTGCTTGTTTATGTTGATTGTAGATAGATGGCTCGTGCTGTTGAATTTTAATGCGTTCCTTGAGAAAGCAAAGTTGAAAGATGATGGTAGCAATTACACGGACTGGGTCCGTAACTTGAGGATTATCCTCATTGCTGCACAGAAGAATTACGTCCTGGAAGCACCGCTGGGTGCCAGGCCTGCTGCAGGAGCAACGCCAGATGTTATGAACATCTGGCAGAGCAAAGCTGATGACTACTCGATAGTTCAGTGTACCATGCTTTACGGCTTAGAATCGGGACTTCAACGACGTTTTGAACGTCATGGAGCATATGAGATGTTCCATGAGTTGAAGTTAATATTTCAAGCAAATGCCCGGATTGAGAGATATGAAGTCTCCAATAAGTTCTATAGCTGCAAGATGGAGGAGAACAGTTCTGTCAGTGAGCATATACTCAAAATGTCTGGGTATAATAATCACTTGATTCAATTGGGAGTTAATCTTCCAGATGATTGCATCATTGATAGAATTCTTCAATCACTGCCACCAAGCTACAAGAGCTTCGTGATGAACTATAATATGCAAGGGATGAACAAGACTATTCCCGAGCTCTTCGCGATGCTGAAAGCTGCGGAGGTAGAAATCAAAAAGGAGCATCAAGTGTTGATGGTCAACAAGACCACTAGTTTCAAGAAAAAGGGCAAAGGAAAGAAGAAGGGGAACTTCAAGAAGAATGGCAAGCCAGTTGCTGCTCAAGAGAAGAAACCCAAGTCTGGACCTAAGCCTGAAACTGAGTGCTTCTACTGCAAGCAGACTGGTCACTGGAAGCGGAACTACCCCAAGTATTTGGCAGATAAGAAGGATGTCAAAGTGAACAAAGGTATATGTGATATACATGTTATTGATGTGTACCTTACTAATGCTCGCAGTAGCACCTGGGTATTTGATACTGGTTCTGTTGCTAATATTTGCAACTCGAAACAGGAGCTACGGATTAAGCGAAGATTGGCTAAGGATGAGGTGACGATGCGCGTGGGAAACGGTTCCAAAGTCGATGTGATCGCGGTCGGCACGCTACCTCTACATCTACCTTCGGGATTAATATTAGACCTAAATAATTGTTATTTGGTGCCAGCGTTGAGCATGAACATTATATCTGGATCTTGTTTAATGCGAGACGGTTATTCATTTAAATCAGAGAATAATGGTTGTTCTATTTATATGAGTAATATCTTTTATGGTCATGCACCCTTGAAGAGTGGTCTATTCTTGTTGAATCTCGATAGTAGTAACACACATATTCATAATGTTGAAGCCAAAAGATGCAGAGTTGATAATGAGAGTGCAACTTATTTGTGGCACTGCCGTTTAGGTCATATCGGTGTAAAGCGCATGAAGAAACTCCATACTGATGGACTTTTGGAACCACTTGATTATGAATCACTTGGTACTTGCGAACCGTGCCTCATGGGCAAGATGACCAAAACACCGTTCTCCGGTACTATGGAGAGAGCAACATATTTGTTGGAAATCATACATACAGATGTATGTGGTCCGATGAATATTGAGGCTCGTGGCGGATATCGTTATTTTCTCACCTTCACAGATGATTTAAGCAGATATGGGTATATCTACTTAATGAAACATAAGTCTGAAACATTTGAAAAGTTCAAAGAATTTCAGAGTGAAGTTGAAAATCATCGTAACAAGAAAATAAAGTTTCTACGATTTGATCGTGGAGGTGAATATTTGAGTTACGAGTTTGGTGTACATTTGAAAAATTGTGGAATAGTTTCACAACTCACGCCACCCGGAACACCACAGTGTAATGGTGTGTCCGAACGTCGTAATCGTACTTTACTAGATATGGTGCGATCTATGATGTCTCTTACTGATTTACCGCTATCATTTTGGGGATACGCTCTAGAGACGGCCGCATTCACGTTAAATAGGGCACCATCAAAATCCGTTGAGACGATGCCTTACGAACTATGGTTTGGCAAGAGACCAAAGTTGTCGTTTCTAAAAGTTTGGGGCTGCGATGCTTATGTGAAAAAGCTTCAACCTGATAAGCTCGAACCCAAATCGGAGAAATGTGTCTTCATAGGATATCCAAAGGAAACTATTGGATACACCTTCTATCACAGATCCGAAGGCAAGACTTTTGTTGCTAAATTCGGAAACTTTCTGGAGAAGGAGTTTCTCTCGAAAGAAGTGAGTGGGAGGAAAGTAGAACTTGACGAGGTAACAGTACCTGCTCCTTTATTGGAAAGTAGTACATCACAGAAAACTGTTTCTGCGACACCTACACCAATAAGTGAGGAAGCTAATGATGATGATCATGAAACTTCAGATCAAGATACTACTGAACCTCGTAGATCAACCAGAGTAAGATCCGCGCCAGAGTGGTACGGTAATCCTGTTCTGGAAATCATGCTACTAGATCATGATGAACCTACGAACTATGAAGAAGCGATGGTGAGCCCAGATTCCGCAAAGTGGCTTGAAGCCATGAAATCTGAGATGGGATCCATGTATGAGAACAAAGTATGGACTTTGGTTGACTTGCCAGATGATCGGCAAGCAATTGAGAATAAATGGATCTTCAAGAAGAAGACTGACGCTGACGGTAATGTTACTGTCTACAAAGCTCGACTTGTCGCAAAAGGTTTTCGGCAAGTTCAAGGGATTGACTACGATGAGACCTTCTCACCCGTAGCGATGCTTAAGTCTGTCCGAATCATGTTACCGATTGCCGCATTTTATGATTATGAAATTTGGCAAATGGATGTCAAAACTGCATTCCTGAATGGATTTCTGGAAGAAGAGTTGTATATGATACAACCAGAAGGTTTTGTCAATCCAAAGGGAGCTAACAAAGTGTGCAAGCTCCAGCGATCCATTTATGGACTGGTGCAAGCCTCTCGGAGTTGGAATAAACGTTTTGATAGTGTGATCAAAGCATTTGGTTTTATACAGACTTTCAGAGAAGCCTGTATTTACAAGAAAGTGAGTGGGAGCTCTGTAGCATTTCTGATATTATATGTGGATGACATATTACTGATTGGAAATGATATAGAATTTATGGATAGCATAAAGGGATACTTGAATAAAAGTTTTTCAATGAAAGACCTCGGTGAAGCTGCTTACATATTAGGCATAAAGATCTATAGAGATAGATCAAGACGCTTAATTGGACTTTCACAAAGCACATACCTTGACAAGATTTTGAAGAAGTTCAAAATGGATCAAGCAAAGAAAGGGTTCTTGCCTGTGTTACAAGGTGTGAAGTTGAGTCAGACTCAATGCCCGACCACTGCAGAAGATAGAGAGAAAATGAAAGATGTTCGCTATGCTTCAGCCATAGGCTCTATCATGTATGCAATGCTGTGTACCAGACCTGATGTGTGCCTTGCTATAAGTTTAGCAGGGAGGTACCAAAGTAATCCAGGAGTGGATCACTGGACAGCGGTCAAGAACATCCTGAAATACCTGAAAAGGACTAAGGATATGTTTCTCGTATATGGAGGTAACAAAGAGCTCACCGTAAAAGGTTACGTTGATGCAAGCTTTGACACTGATCCGGACGATTCTAAATCGCAAACCGGATACGTGTTTACATTAAACGGTGGAGTTGTCAGTTGGTGCAGTTCTAAACAAAGCGTCGTAGCAGGATCTACATGTGAAGCGGAGTACGTAGCTGCTTCGGAAGCCGCAAACAAAGGAGTCTGGATGAAGGAGTTCATATCCGATCTAGGTGTCATACCTAGTGCATCGGGTCCAATGAAAATCTTTTGTGACAATACTGGTGCAATTGCCTTGGCAAAGGAATCCAGATTTCACAAAAGGACCAAGCACATCAAGAGACGCTTCAATTCCATCCGGGATCTCGTCCAGGTGGGAGACATAGAGATTTGCAAGATACATACGGATCTGAATGTTGCAGACCCGTTGACTAAGCCTCTTCCACGAGCAAAACATGATCAGCACCAAGACTCCATGGGTGTTAGAATCATCACAGTGTAATCTAGATTATTGACTCTAGTGCAAGTGGGAGACTGAAGGAAATATGCCCTAGAGGCAATAATAAAGTTATTATTTATTTCCTTATATCATGATAAATGTTTATTATTCATGCTGGAATTGTATTAACCGGAAATATAATACATGTGTGAATACATAGACAAACAGAGTGTCACTAGTATGCCTCTACTTGAATAGCTCGTTAATCAAAGATGGTTATGTTTCCTAACCATGAACAAAGAGTTGTTATTTGATTAACGAGGTCACATCATTAGTTGAATGATCTGATTGACATGACCCATTCCATTAGCTTAGCACCTGATCGTTCAGTATGTTGCTATTGCTTTCTTCATGACTTATACATGTTCCTATGACTATGAGATTATGCAACTCCCGTTTGCCGGAGGAACACTTTGGGTGCTACCAAACGTCACAACGTAACTGGGTGATTATAAAGGAGCATTACAGGTGTCTCCAAAGGTAGATGTTGGGTTGGCGTATTTCGAGATTAGGATTTGTCACTCCGATTGTCAGAGAGGTATCTCTGGGCCCTCTCGGTAATGCACATCACTTAAGCCTTGCAAGCATTGCAACTAATGAGTTAGTTGCGGGATGATGTATTACAGAACTAGTAAAGAGACTTGACGGTAGCGAGATTGAACTAGGTATTGGATACCGATGATCGAATCTCGGGCAAGTAACATACCGATGACAAAGGGAACAACGTATGTTGTTATGCGGTCTGACCGATAAAGATCTTCATAGAATATGTAGGAGCCAGTGTGGGCATCCAGGTCCGCTATTGGTTATTGACCGGAGACGTGTCTCGGTCATGTCTACATTGTTCTCGAACCCGTAGGGTCCGCACGCTTAAGGTTATGATGGCAATTATATTATGAGTTTATGTATTTTGATGTACCGAAGGTTGTTTGGAGTCCCGGATATGATCACGGACATGACGAGGAGTCTCGAAATGGTCGAGACATAAAGATTGATATATTGGAAGCCTATGTTTGGATATCGGAAGTGTTCCGGGTAAAATCAGGATTTTACCGGAGTACCGGGAGGTTACCGGAACCCCCCCGGGGAGCTATATGGGCCTTAGTGGGCCTTAGTGGAAAAGAGAAGGGGCTGCCCTAGATGGGCTGCATGCCACCCTCCCTCCCCTAGTCCTATTAGGACAAGGAGAGGTGGCCGGACCCCCCTCTCTCTTTTCCCCCTCCGCGAATCCTATTCCAACTAGGATTGGGGGGGGGGGGGGAATCCTACTCCCAGAGGGAGTAGGACTCTCCTGTCGCGCCAAGCTTGGCCGGCCAGCCTCCCCCCCTCTAGTCCTTTATATACTGAGGCAGAGGCACCCCAGAAACACACAAGTTGATCCACGTGATCTATTCCTTAGCCGTGTGCGGTGCCCCCAGCCACCATATTCCTCGAAAATACTGTAGCGGAGTTTAGGCGAAGCCCTGCTGCTGTAGTGCATCAAGATCGTCACCACGCCGTCGTGCTGACAAAACTCTTCCCCGACACTTTGCTGGATCGGAGTCCGGGGATCGTCATCGGGCTGAACGTGTGCTCGAATTCGGAGGTGCCGTAGTTTCGGTGCTTGATCGGTCGGATCGTGAAGACGTACGACTACTTCCTCTACGTTGTGTCAACGCTTCCGCAGTCGGTCTGCGTGGGTACGTAGACAACACTCTCCCCTCTCGTTGCTATGCATCACATGATCTTGCGTGTGCGTAGGAATTTTTTTGAAATTACTACGAAACCCAACAGTTGCTTCTTCGTGGACCCTTCGTGGGTGGAGCCGTCCATGGACTCGCGCATCCATTACCCTTCGTGGGTGGAGCCCTCCATGGACTCGCACAACCGTTAGCCTTCGTGGGTTGAAGTCTCCATCAACGTGGATGTAGGATAGCACCACCTATCCGAACCACGGGAAAAACATCCGTGTCTCCAATTGCGTTTGAATTCTCCAAACCCTTCCCTTTACATTCTTGCAAGTTGCATGCTTTACTTTCCGCTACCAATATACTCTTTGCATGCTTGCTCGAATTGTGTGATGATTGCTTGACTTGTCCTACAATAGCTAAAATCTGCCAAGAATTAAAATTGGGAAAAGGTTAAGTTTTTATTTAGTCAAGTAGTCTAATCACCCCCCCCCCCTCTAGACATACTTTCGATCCTACAAGTGGTATCAGAGCTTTGGTCTCCATTTGCTTTGATCTCCATAGCTTTTGGTGGTCATAGCCTTGGTTTCACAACCTAGGAGAGTATGGCGTCTAGCGAGGGAAATTATCACCGTAGAGGTCCTTACTTTGATGGTACTAATTTTGCTAGTTGGAAGCATAAAATGAAAATGCATATTCTTGGACATAACCCCGCCGTTTGGGCTATTGTGTGTGTTGTTTTGCAAGGTGACTTCTTTGATGGGAAAGAACCAAACCGTGAAGCTACCGCGGATGAGTTGAAGATGTTGCAATACAATGCTCAAGCTTGTGATATTCTCTTCAACGGATTATGCCCCGAAGAATTCAACAAAATCAGCCGTCTTGAGAATGCGAAGGAAATTTGGGACACTTTGATTGATATGCACGAAGGTACCGACTCCGTCAAGGAATCCAAGTTGGATGTGCTTCAAAGTCAACTTGACAAGTTCAAAATGAAGGATGGTGAAGGTGTCGCTGAAATGTACTCTAGGCTTGCTCTCATCACAAATGAGATTGCCGGCTTAGGAAGTGAAGAGATGACCGATAGATTCATCATCAAGAAGATTCTAAGAGCCTTGGATGGAAAATATGATACCGTGTGCACATTGATCCAAATGATGCCCAATTAAAAAGATCTCAAGCCAACGGAGGTGATTGGAAGAATTGTTGCTCATGAGATGTCACTTAAGGATAAAGAGGAACTTCACAACAAATCAAGTGGTGCCTACAAAGCCTCATGTGAAGCCCCTACATCATCAAGTGAGAAACAAAACTTCAATGAAGAATTGAGCTTAATGGTGAAGAACTTCAACAAGTTCTACAAGAGTAGAAGCAAAGATAGAAGCTTCAAGTCAAGGTCCTACAATGACAAAAGATCTTCTAGCCGAGAGCGAAACTGCTACAGTTGTGGAAGACCCGGACACTATTCCAATGAATGTACGGCTCCCTACAAGAGAAGAGAAGATTCTCCAAAAAGAAGAAGCAAAGAATCACCACCAAGAGAGAGAAGTAGTAGAGATGATCGTTATGAACGAAGATACTCATGGAGAAGCAAGGATTCGGAAAGGAAGGAAAAATCATCAAGGAGCTACACAAGACGAAGACATCAAGCTCATGTTGGTGAATGGGTATCCGGCTCCGACTCCGACAGCCACTCCGAGAGAAGTTATCACTCCGACTCCGAAGATACTCAAGATGAAGGTGTTGCCGGTCTAGCACTTGTGTCAACCAACTCCTACGACATATTTGACTCACCAAATGAAGGAATTGGAAGATGCTTCATGGCCAAAGGTCCTGACGTAACACACCCCGAGTATGTTGATTTCAATAGTGATGAAGATGACTTGTTAGGTGATGATTTGCTTGTTGACAACTCTAGTGATGAATACTATGATGAAATGTCAATTAATCATGCTAATCAAGATAAAACGAATGGCAATGATAAGGAGAAGATTGAGGCTCTAACTAAAGAACTAAACACTCTTAAGTTAGCTCATGAAACTATCTTCGAAGATCATCGAGAACTTTTAAGAGCTCATGAGAAATTACGCTTTGAAAAGCTCAATCTTGAGCAAGAGCATGAGTTCTTAAAAGCAATCAATGATGATCTCCGCAAGAAAAGTTCTTCTTACATTGCCAGGTGTTTACTCTTATCCACTTACATGCCTCAAGTCAAGTCTAGTAACAAGAACAAGAAAGATTCTTCCTCTAGCAGTAACAATGATCATGCTAAATCCAATATTGTTGCTTCTAGTAGTTCTCTTGATTCCACTAATGATTCTCTTAGCCAAGTTACACTTCAGCAAGAAAATAGCTTATTGAAGGGAATTATAGAGAAAGGAGTGTACAAAAGCCTTGCCGGGAGTAAGCAATTCGAGGAAATTGTGCGCAAGCAAGGAATGCACCGGAAGAATCAAGGTATTGGTTTTGAACGAAAGTTCAATGACAATGGAGTTGAGTGGGAAGAAGATCAATACCCCAAGACAAAGTTTGTTCCTCAACAAGAGAAGTATGATACTTCTTTCAAGGGGACACAAGCTCAAGATGATCTTCCACCACAAGACTACAAGCAAAAAGGCAAGGACAAGCTTCAAGAGGAAATTGATGCATTTGAAGAAGCTTCTAAGACCTTAGTCAAGTGGATTCCCAAGACTACTTCAAGTTCCACTTCATCAAGTACGACTACAACTCCAAGGATTCCCATCAAGATGGTGTGGATCCAAAAGAAGAAGAACTAGAGAGTTCTTGAGGGTGACCCCGCCAACATACTTCACTCTTATCATTTTGGCAAGAACAAGTGCAATCAACTTCCACATCTTGCACTAGTTCAAGGAGTCACAAACCCTCTTGTTGGTAAGACAAGGGACAAGGTAACCTAAAAGTTTTCATGGACATCATCTTGTGTGTGCATCACTCTATGTCTATGGATATCCTTGTTTGTTCCTTGTGGGACTAACCCATGTAGGTATTGAAAGTGCAATTCACTCAAATGGATAGCTCCAAGTGATCTACATCAACATTGAGCATCCACATCTTCAACATCTACATGAAGTCATCATCGAAAAAACCCGAGGTTAGTTCATCCCCCTAAGGGGGGGATATCACATCTAGGGGAGCTTTACTCTAAGACTTGAGCTAAAGCAACTCTAAAGATGTGAACACAACAATGCTTTATGTAAAAGTGGTAACCCCACTTGAGGTTAAACGATGAGTATGACCTATGATCAAGTGTTCTCACTTGACTCCTAAGTCAATATACTCATATATAGATGACCTTGTCATCGCAAATTGCTTGATAGATTCTAGAATTGGTTGTGCATGCCTTGTCACATATTTCATTTGCCATCTTATTGTGTGAGCATGCTGGTTGCATATTTTACTCATTCGAGGACATCCACTTGTTGTTTTGATTGTTTGGTTTTATTTCCTTTTGCCAAGTGGATGGACAAGAATGCATAAGAACCTCCTCTAGCTATCTATGCTTTTCTCGTCTCAAACTCTATTCATGCTACATCACAAAAATTGATCAAGTCAGATTCGAACCACTCTGTGTGAGGAGCGCTCGGAGTCCCCGATTCGTCATAGACTTAAACTTCCAAAACCTCTTTATGATTCTCGGTCTGACCGATACCCCACTTTCGGTCCTACCGAGATCATTAAGTTGATCTAGGTTTTCGATCTCAGTGCAACCGATTTGAACCATTCGGTCACACCGAGCTGCAACAACTGTATACAGTTTTACATCTCGGTGCCACCGAGTTGTTCCACTCAGTCACACCGACAGGGTCGTGCTATATATAGTCACGGGCAAAAATTTGGAAATTTCTCCGAACCCCTTCGCCTGCGCGATAGCCTGCTCTGCCAACTTGGTCTCCGGATCATCTCCTCGCTGCCAGCCGCCTCCAGTCGCTGGTCTCCATCGCTGTCAACGGAAATTCAACCCCGTCGTTGCCGCCGTAGCGAGTCTCCGCCGAACTAGGGTATGGACTCGATCTTTGTGCTATTCCCCAATCCGATTCTTGGCACATTGTGATCATCATGATTCTTGCCACGTTTGCTAAACTTCTATCCAGTCAATGAACTCGTAGATTAGGTTTAATTCGAAAATTTTAGGGTTAGGTTTCCGCCAAAACCATCTCGGACCCACCGAGTTGAAAAACTCGGTCCCACCGATTTGGCTTATGCCATTGCACAAGTGAGACTCGGTCTGACCGAGAATTACTTATCGGTGTGACCGATTTTGGAACTCTATGAAACCCTAGCAGTCTCGGTGCCACCGAACTGTGACTCGGTCTGACCGAGTTCACTAGTTTAGGTGCCAAAACTGCTTCGGTATCACCGAGTTTAGAAATCGGTAGATCCGAGATGCTTTCAGTGGGAAACTAAAACTAAGTTTTTGAATTATTCTTTTGCAAAAATCTCTGCATTTTGTGATGCTTATCCACTCTATCTCATCTATAACCTATTCACAGGGTCAGCAGTCAGAGTTTGCATCATGTCAGACCAAAGTGATAGCCAGAACTTGTCAGAGCAGCAAGTGCAGATGAGTGAGGGCACTAGTCCCTCAAGTTCCTTAGATGATGGCAGCAGGAGCACCCCTAGCAATCTGCCTAAAGCTGCCACAAGACAGAGAAAGAAGGGAACCTCAGACTCAGAAGATGAGGATTATGTGGCAGAAGAGGAAGCAACTTCCAAGAGAGTTGAGCCAGCACAGGGCATAAAACCAGGGATGAAGATCAAAAGGCCAGCAGGCAGGCAGCCTATGTCAAAGGCCAGAGCTTCAACTGAGAAGCCCACTCCCATTGAGCCAGTTGCTGCTGAAGGCAAGAAGAGGAAAGAAAGGGTGAAGAAAACTGTAGCCAGAGTGCTTGGCAAGGCTTCCATCATGGAAGATGAGGAGGAAGAAGAAGAGGTAGCTGCACCAGCACCTAAGGCACCCAAGCTGATGGGTGATGCCATAAGAACAGGGGCAGTTGCTTCCAAGGCCAAGCCAGCTCCAAAGCCAAAGCCAAAGAGGAACACAAGAAGCATCCCAGCTACTGAGAAGAACAAGGCCCCAGTGCCTGAAGCTGCAGAAGAAGAAGAGAATGTTCTTAGAAAGCTCAAGCCCAAGATCCCAGACCACAACGATGCTCATCCTGTGGCTGAGGATATGAAACTCAGGAGAGACTCAGGGCTCCGGAAGTGGAGAGAAGCAGACCCGTATGCTTCAAGGAGAAGGACTGCAGTTGACTACAGGTTTCACACCAAGGAGAAGCAAGACTTTTATGAGACAGTGCTGCTAGACAAGAAGCCAATTTTCTGTGATATGAGATGGGTTGATTGGCAATACATCAAGGACAACAAAGAGTACTGCCCTAGAGTGTAGGACAACTTCAAGGCATGTGGAGTAGAGGACTTTGTTGGGCAGAAGCTCACAAAGTGGAACGAGGAACTCATCATGCAGTTCTACTCCACAGCCCATTTCTATCCAGATGGCAGGATTGTATGGATGATAGAGGGTACGAGGTACCAATCTACTGTTGCTGAGTGGGCACAGCTCATCAATGCCCCAGAGGAGCATGAGGATGACTTGGATATCTATGCCAAGAAGAAGATGGACCACAACACTATGTCCAATATGTACAAGGAAATTCCAAACGAGGCACTTGATACTTTCAAGTTTGGGTCTGTGCATTATCTTCTGTCAGGGCTGCCAACCATTAACTGGATCCTTAGGCACACTCTGTTGCCCAAGTCAGGTGATCACAAGATGATCAGAGGCCATGCAATCAATTTGCTTCATGTAATTGATGTACCTCAGAAATTCAAGGTCATGAGCCTCATAGTAGAGACTATCAAGAGGACTGCAGCAGATCAGAAGAGGAGTTGTGGTTATGCCCCTCAGATTCAGGAGTTGATCAACTCAAAGATGGGCACAGGCATATACTTATTGGACAAGGAACACCTTCCCATCCATCCAGACTTTGAGGACAATCAAGTTTTCATGAATGAGAATGAACCATCATCTGCACAGGCACAAGCAAAGAAGGAGAAGGCGAGGAAGGAGAAAGCTGCCAAGATGCCAACTCAAGAGGAGGCATTTGAGTATTTCTTGAAAACCAAACAAGAGAAGCTTGGTTACTTGATTGCAGCCACACTGAGGATTGAGCAAGGACTGGCCACCCTCACTCGGAATCAGCAGAGCTTAGAAAGAATCATGGAACAGAAGTTCTATGACCTAGATGTCAAAGTAACAGAGATTCAGTCTGCAGTGGAACAATTACAGGATGATATGGAGGAGAGGAAGGGCAAGACTACAACTGATGCAGTTGCCAGAGTGCCAAGAGCTCAGAGATCATATGCAGTGCCAGTTGCTGACACCAGAGCCACCACTTCTACACCAGCTACAGCCTTAGTTCCACCAGCTCCAGCATCTACTTCAGCCTCAACTCCAACCACGTCTACAGAAGGCTTCGTCCTTGGAGTGCTCTGGACTCCACCACCACCTGAAGATCAAGCCTGTGCGTCGATCTAGCACTATGCATTTTCTAGGAACTTTTTGGTAACTTGTTGCCAAAGGGGGAGAAAAATGTATAGATCATAGGCTTCGAGAGAGAGAGAGTGTTGCTTTATTTTCTCTCTTGCTTTATTTGGTGGTTTTTCGAACTTTGTTTGCTTTTGTGTGAGATACTATGTCATTTCTCGTGAGACATTGATGATCATGTGTTTGATCATAAGCTACACTTAATGCTTGCTTAATGCTATTATCTTATCTATCTTATGTGATCATTCACTATTCTTGGTGATGAGTGCATCTATTTCATTCTTATCATTTTAAGCGCTCCACCAAGATGTATGTGACATGGAAGAGTAACCCATGACTCTAACTCTTTGTGCATTTGCAGTCCAAAGCAAATTTTAAATATGCACAAATTTAGGGGGAGCTCTTACTTGTCACATACTTCTCAAAGCGACGATATATTTCATGCTTATTATCATTTGTCTAAGCTATGATCTATATGTTGTCATCAATTACCAAAAAGGGGGAGATTGAAAGTGCAACTATCCCTAGGTGGTTTTGGTAATTCATAACAACATATAGCTCATTGAGCTAATGCTATTCCAAGATGACTATTTCAGGAAAGCTCAATGATTGGCATGGCATGGATGTGAAAGTGGAACCCTCAAAATGCTAAGGACAAAGGATTGGCTCAAGCTCAAAAGCTCAAGACTCTTCATTTTATATTTTAGTGATCCAAGATCACATTGAGTCTTTAGGAAAAGCCAATACTATCAAGGAGGGATGAGGTGTTGCTTAATGAGCCTCTTGCTTCATGTGCTCAGTGATATGCTCCAAAACCTCAACTACTTTCCCATATCCACATATGACCTAAAACCTAAGCCAAACTCGGTCCTACCGATTCTTTCTATCCGGCGCCACCGAGTTTCACTTGTCATAAGCCACTGCCAAACCCTAGCAATTCGGTTCTACCGATAGGGATCTCGATCTCACAGAGATGGGATTGCAAACTCTCTGTTTCCCTTTCGTAACTTCTCGGTCTCACCGAAAGAGCGAATCGGTCCCACCGAGATTGCAGTGTAAACTCTATGTTTCCTTTTTGTAACTTTTCGGTCTCACTGAAAGAGCAAATCGGTCCCACCGAGTTTACCTGACCAACTCTCTGGTTAGCTTATTACCAAACTCGGTCTCACCGAGTTTGTGTAATCGGTCTCACCGAGATTAGTTGTGCCCAAACCCTAAACATATCGGTCCTACCGAGTTGCATGTCAGTCCCACCGAAAATTTCTAACGGTCACTAGGTTTACCTTTTCGGTCCGACCGAGTTTGTTGATTCGGTCCCACCGAGATTGGAAAACTGTGTGTAACGGTTGGATTTTGTGTGGAGGCTATATATACCCCTCCACCTCCTCTTCATTCGAAGAGCGAGCCATCAAACACATACACCATTCCAACTCATATGTTCTGAGAGAGAACCACCTACTCATGTGTTGAGACCAAGATATTCCATTCCTACCATATGAATCTTGATCTCTAGCCTCTCCAAGTTGCTTTCCACTCAAATCTTCTTTCCACAAAATCCAAATCCTATGAGAGAGAGTTGAGTGTTGGGGAGACTATCATTTGAAGCACAAGAGCAAGGAGTTCATTACCTACACACCATTTGTTACTTCTTGGAGAGTGGTGTCTCCTAGATTGGCTAGGTGTCACTTGGGAGCCTCCGACAAGATTGTGGAGTTGAACCAAGGAGTTTGTAAGGGCAAGGAGATCGCCTACTTCGTGAAGATCTACCGCTAGTGAGGCAAGTCCTTCGTGGGCGATGGCCATGGTGGGATAGACAAGGTTGCTTCTTCGTGGACCCTTCGTGGGTGGTTACTTCTTCGTGGACACTTCGTGGGTGGAATCCTCCGTGGACTCGCGCAACCATTACCCTTCGTGGGTGGAGCCCTCCGTGGACTCGCGCAACTGTTACCCTTCGTGGGTTGAAGTCTCCATCAACGTGGATGTAGGATAGCACCACCTATCCGAACCACGGGAAAAACATCTGTGTCTCCAATTGCGTTTGAATTCTCCAAACCCTTCCCTTTACATTCTTGCAAGTTGCATGCTTTACTTTCCGCTGCCAATATACTCTTTGCATGCTTGCTTCAATTGTGTGATGATTGCTTGACTTGTCCTACAATAGCTAAAATCTGTCAAGAACTAAAATTGGGAAAAGGTTAAGTTTTTATTTGGTTAAGTAGCATAATCGCCCCCCCTCTAGACATACTTTCGATCCTACGCATACATTTGTGCAGTTCGGGCCTTAGCCCCTCTCAAATGAGCTCGTCTTCAGGGGAACTTCTTCCAGAGATGATCGAGAGCGAGACAACTCCTCCGGACTCCTCCACTCCGGAAGCGGGCGACCCTGAAGTGTCGTCGCGGAGGGCCTCTCCGAGTTGGGAGAGGCCAGAAGGTGATCCTATTGATCCCCGAGGCTCCTTGTGTCCGGCTCCCGAAGAGAGTGGATAAAAGAGTCCGGCGCCTTCTAGTGTGCGATCGGATGTTTTGAGGGAGTTGGTGGGGCGAGCGGCCATCTCAGACGATCACCGTGTGCTGATGAATATGGTGATGGAGAGGATATCGTCCGTCGAAAGCGGTTTGCATGAAGCTTTTATGAGTCTACTGACAGGCTTTGAGGTACGTAAAAAAAGAATGTGTAATAGTCCTGCACATGCTAGGTGTGCCCTGGGTATATAGTAGCCCATGAGACTCTGGTTGTCGTCGGAAATGATGACGAACGGAGGAGCATATTCCCAGGTAATAACCATACTGCCTTTATGTGCAGGAGATGGAAGCTCCGGTGGACAGTCGGACGAGCCAGTTTGCCCGTTTAGAATGGCGGTTGGATGCGGCAGATGCCGACATCGAGCTTGTTAACAGAAGGCTTGACGAGGCGCAGGGTAAGTATCCTTGTTTGGTAAACGCCAAATAGGAAGAGTATGATGCCAGTGTTTTTAACATGTTATGACTGCAGATGGAGCTGCCACTGTTGAAGCCTTGCGGGTGGAACTTGCCCGAGCCAAGGAACAAGCAAGATTGGGTAATGCGGCTGCTTTGAAGGCGGCCGAAGAGTTGCGAGCCGAGAAGGCCGCACATGGCGAGAGCCAGAAGAAGATGACCAATATCGCCGTAGAATTAAAAGCCACCGTAGACCGTTGCCGGGATCTTGAAAAGGAAAACCAGGCGAAGGCATCGGACCTTGAGAAGGCTGCTATAACGGGAAAAGACCTCCGCTCTGCTATGAGGGCGAAGAATGAGGAGCTGCGGGAAGCCAGGGATATTGTAGCCGGGAAGTCCTTTATGCTGCAGAGGAAGTACGGAGATCCACAGTATGCCCCTCTGGATCGGCTGTGGAGTCTGGAGGATGCGTATATGGATTTGGCGGCAAGCGCTGCCGATGCGGCCAAGTACTTTCAGAGTCATACGGACCGCGAAGTAGACCAGCTGTTTTGGAAGCAATTCCTTTCTCCCGAGCGTCCACTTTCATTGACGGACCAATTAGCCGAATGGTCCAACTGAATAGGTTGTCCGGACTCTCCATGAGGTCTATTGTGGATCTGCTATGGCCTGGAAGGTCAAAACCGAGCAGCTATTTCAGCTTGATGCAGCAGGTCCTCGATGTGGTGCCGCGCATAAATGCGATGAAGAGGTCGGCGTGCATAGAAGGCGCACCGATGGCCTTTGCCCGTGCTAAAGCATACTGAGCAGAGATGGATGCTACCACTGTTGCAGCGCAGGATTCGGCCATAGGTCGAAGGGCTGCTGAGCACTACTTTGAGGAAGTACTTGAGGGTGCTCGTTTGATAGAGACCCAGTGCTCAAAAAATATTATGTTTGAGTGACATGTAATCTCATTGTAAGCGAAATGCTTTTATAAATTTTTATGAGGCTACTTTTATACTTTTGCCTGAAAGAAATGTGATGCCTCCTGGGCGGCCGTTTATGTATACATGAGTATAACCTGAAAGATTGCAGTCGTCGGCTTCAACCCCCACGCATATAATGCGGAGGTGTTCACAGAAACACATGTTCATACTTAACCCAACGTCTTGGTCCTATTAAGGAGGTGATAGCAGAGCGAGCGAGGCTACCGGACTATAATGCTTTAACACTTTCACTTAGCCATAGGAGTTTGACAGTGGGGCTACTAGATAGCCCCTGGTGGCTCCGCACTCTCCCGATCCCGGGGTGCGTATATGCCTGGCCGGAAAGCGTCCCTTCGTTAAAGCGGAGGAATTCTAACATTCCCATGAGTCATCGAGTGGTTGACCAGTCTCACGCTAGATCATGACAGTCAGTTTTCGGCTTTCTCTACTGAGGTGCTCGTCCGGATAAACCAGGGCACAATCGTAGTAGTTCTCCTGGTGCTACCTTAGCCGGTAAAGCGGAACGTAAGGCACCAAAATGCAGGAGCCGGGCAAACCCAACATTTGACCAAAGATAATGATTCGGAGCTGATGCATATAGAGCCAAACTCGCGACGCCGAACACTCCCTAAGGTATTCGGTCTTTGTGGTATAAACCAGGCCTGAAGAATGGCCTTTGTAAGAAGCCCCTTGTGTCCAGGTACGTGCATTGTTCTGGCATGGCCACATGCCAAGACGTCAGCATCCTACTCGACAGTGGATATGTATCAACAAGAGACAGTAAAAAAGGTTTACGCAGGGTCTTAATCTAAAAAGAATCCTTGGGTCGGGTCCCTGCTGCACGTCTGCGCCTGTGTCTCCGTTGTGCCGTATCCTGGACGGGTGTAGCACGATGATCATCTATAAAAGAGAGGAATTTAGGTGAAAAGGTTGTCGTGCAAAAGGATAGTTTTCTAAAGAAACCATGTATAATTCAAGATAAGAAGAAATCGCCACTCGTCTGTGTGCGTTGAGCCCCTTGTACTTTTGAAAGATAGGGGTGTGACCGTTTATTCGATATGAGTAGAGGCGCCGGACTTGATTAGTTGTGACTGAGGTCTAACCCCATCCCGCGGATTGTATCTTGATATATTAGGTTTAGGCTACTGCCGCCATCCATCAAGACTCATGTGAAGTGGTATCCACCAATTACTGGGTCTAATACCAGGGCAGCCCATCCTGCATGCCGGGTACTTGATGCGTAATCGCGATGGTCGAAGGTGATTGGTTGGGACGACCAGTGGCAGGACTTCGCGGTGACAGGCACTTGGGTATATTTTTTCAGGGAGTGCCGCATTGTTTTTTCTCTTGATCACGTGTAACACATTTACTGTTTTGACTTCGGGTGGAAATTTCTTTTGTCCCCCCTTGTCTTGCTTGGGAGGGTCGTCCTCGTCTTCACTTGGTGTATCCTCCCCCTTGTGTATGGCGTTAAGCTTGCCGGACTTCTTGAAGACCCAACATTCTCTGTGGGTATGATTAGCAGGTTTGCTAGGGGTACTATGGATCTGACATACTTGGTCCAGGATTTCGTTGAGGCTGGATAGTTCATCCCTGGTGCCTTTGGAGGGCGGCTTTTGGTTTGACCGAGGGACTTTGAATCCGGCGTTTACTGCCGTGCCCTTCGTGTTGTCTTCTTTATTCCGGCGTTTGTTATTGCTGTTGCGCCGTGATTTCCTGTTTTCATCTCTAACTTCAGATGTACTGGGGTCGCTGGTGCTGCATCTGGCTAGCTAGCTGTCCTCACCCACGCAAAAGCAGGTCATGAGGTTTCTTAATGCAGCCATCGTTCTTGGCTTGTTTTGGCCGAGGTGTCTGGCGAGCCATTCGTCGCGGACGCTGTGCTTGAAAGCCGCTAAGGCTTCAGCGTCCGGACAGTCGACAATCTGGTTCTTTTTAGTAAGAAACCTATTCCAAAGCTTTTGGGCTGACTGTCCGGGCTGTTAGTTATGTGACTCAGGTCGTCCGCATCCGGAGGTCGGACATACGTCCCTTGAAAGTTTGCCCGAAAGGCGTCTTCGAGCTCTTCCCAACTTCCAATGGAGCTTTCGGGGAGGCCTTTGAGCCAGTGACGAGCTGGCCCTTTGAGTTTGAGAGGTAAGTACTTGATGGCATGGAGATTATCCCCTCGAGCCATATGTATATGGAGGATATAGTCCTCAATCCAGACCCCAGGGTCTATTGTTCCATCGTATGCCTCTATGTTTACGGGCTTGAATCCCTCTGGGAATTCATGGTCCAGCACCTCATCGGTGAAACATAGGGGGTGTGCGGCACCCCTATAGCTGGGTGTGCCACGTTGTTTGGATGTTTGTTGTGTTGCATTGTATACTGGGGCGCACTTTCGTGATCCATAGATGGATCTTGTTGCACCGTCCTTTGGGTGCGAGCCCTCGCATGGGTCGCGTGTTGTATTGTGAGCGGCGTTGCATGCCGTTCTCCGGTTGTAGAGGGGTCTTTTATCCGACCAGGGGGCTTCTTTGATATTTGGTTGTGGGGGGTCTGAGGCCTCCTCATCAAATTCGGGTAGCAGCTTCCGCTTTGGGTAGCTCTTGGAGGGGCGATTGTCGCCGTACCTTGCTACGGTGTTGAGTATCTTGCTCCATCTGAACCGGAGCGTGTCTTGCGCGGCCTTGAGCCTTCGCTTCTGCTTTTTAAGGCTCCTCGCGGTGGCAACGAGCCTTTTACGGGCATTCTGCTGCTCCGGGTGCCTGTCCGGCGTTATGTCGTCCGGACCATTATCCCTGATAGGATTTGTTTGTTTAGTTTGATTATCCGGATTGCCATTGTTCGGCAGTGGTTCGCCCTGCTCCAGCGCTGGGTCTGTGTGATCGCTATTTCTGTCGAGGCGGGTTTTGGGGTGGCGCTTGCGTCACCGCTTTGACTGCTTTTTGAGGAAACAATCCTTCGGTGCGTCCCTCCGCTCCTCGTCGTTATCTTTTGGTGCATCCACCATGTATACGTTGTATGATGAGGTGGCACTCCAGGGCTCAATAGGCGCTGGTTCTTTATCGTCTCCTTCATCGGCGTCCATACTGTCAATGTCGTCGGAGTCGAAGTCGAGCCTGTCGGTTAAATCGTCGATAGTGGCTACCAAGTGGGTGGTGGGTGGGCTTTGAACTTCTCCATCGTCCAAATCCCAACCTTGCTGACCGTAGTCCGGCCAGGGCTCTCCTGATAGAGAGAGAGACTCCAGTGTCTTCAGAATATCACCGAAGGGCGAGTGCTGAAAGATGTCCGCGGTAGTACACTCCATGACCGGCGCCCAATCGGATCCGATTGGCAGGGGCGTGGGGGTTTCGGAGTCCGGAGAGGAGTCCGGATCCTCAGAGTCACGAGTCTCGCGGAGTGCGGGGCTGGTGTTCGGCTCGATCGCCGTTGGGATCTCAGCCCCCGAGGCGGCGTCCAACTGCCCGTCCTCGATCGGCGCTGCCGGCTCCGAACTAGGGGTCGGAGCCGACGTGGGTGCGGCCTCCAGGGCACTGTTCGGTGGCAGAGCTAGATCATGCTCGTCATGACAGTGCGGCGCGCTCGGTAGTGGTTCGAATCCATAGAAGATCAAGTCCCCGCGGATGTCGGCCGTGTAGTTTAAACTTCCAAATCTGACCTGACGGCTAGGGGCGTAGCTTTCGATCTGCTCTAGATGGCCAAGTGAATCGGCCCGCAGTGCGAAGCCTCCAAAGACGAAGATCTGTCCGGGGAGGAAGGTCTCACCCTGGACTGCATCGCCATTGATGATCGTAGGAGCCATCGGCCTGACGGCGACGGCACAGAGGAACTCTCAATGAAAGCACCAATGTCGGTGTCAAAACCGGCGGATCTTGGGTAGGGGGTCCCGAACTGTGCGTCTAGGCCAGATGGTAACAGGAGGCAGGTGACACGAAGTTTTACCCAGGTTCGGGCCCTCTCGATGGAGGTAAAACCCTACGTCCTGCTTGATTAATATTGTTGATGTGTATGTTGTCCTAAGGACTAAAACCCTCCGGTTTATATAGACACCGGAGAGGGTTAGGATTACATAGAGTCGGTTACAATGGTAGGGGATCTGATCATCCATATCTTCAAGCTTGCCTTCCACGCCAAGGAAAGTCCCTTCTGGATGCAGGACGGAGTCTTCAATCTTGTATCTTCATAGCCCGGGAGTCCGGTGGAAGGTATAGTTCGGCTATCCGAACACCCCCTAATCCAGGACTCCCTCACCCACCTCTCTCCAAGGTGGTCTCAACCTGCCCTGCCGCTCCGCCACAAAGATCCACCCAGAGGGCCGTCGGGACAAAGGTCCTTTCAGCCCCCAATCCGTGAATCACTCGCGGGTACTCCTCGAGCCAACCCGACTTTAGTCATCACATGTATCATGTATAAAGTATAGGTATATACCCATGATCAACTCCCGAGTGATCACGGCCCGATAGTATAGCATGGCAGACGGACAAGAATGTATGGCCACTGATGATAAACTAGCATCCTATACTAAGCATTAGGATTGCAGGTAAAGGTAACAACAGTTGTAGCAACAATGACAGGCTATGCATCAGGATAGGATTAACGGAAAGCAGTAACATGCTACACTACTCTAATGCAAGCAGTATAGAGGAGAGTAGGCGATATCTGGTGATCAAGGGGGGGTGCTTGCCTGGTTGCTCTGGCAAGAGAGAGTGGTCGTCAACACCGTAGTCGTACTGGGTAGCAGCGGCGTCGGTCTCGGTGTCTAGCGAGAGAAGAGGCGGAAGAAACAATAAATATAATGCAAACAAATGCATGACGATGCATGACATGACAAAGCGTGATGCTAGGTGTGCCCTAACGCGGTACGAGGTGGTACCGGTGAAGGGGGAAAACATCCGGGAAAGTATCCCCGGTGTTTCGCATTTTTGGGCAGAGGAGCCATAGGGGGAAAGTTGCATGTTTGCTATGCTAGGGATGTGTGGCGGACGAACGGGCTGCATATCCGGGTTCATCTCGTCGTTCTAAGCAATTTTCATGTACAAAGTATTTTCATCCGAGTTATGGATTATTTGATATTAATTTTTAAAGATTTAAATCATTTTTAGAATTAACAGAATTAATTAAATTAGAAAATGCAATTATGACATCAGCAAGATGTCAGGGTGATGTCAGCGGTCAGCTTTGACTGTTTGACTAGTCAAACTGGCCGTTGGGTCCCACATGTCATAGGCTGAACACTAACTAACCAGGTTTAGTTAGTCTAACTAATTAAATAGGTTTATTAACTGTAATTAATTAGGTTAATTAATTATTTAATCAATTTTATTTTATTTAATTAATTATATATATTTTTATAAATCGTTTTCGTTCTGGGGCTAGGCCCACCTCTCATTGGCACATGGGGGTGGGGCCTAGCTGTCATAGGCCCATAGGGCCTTAGCGGGCACCGGCCGGTGTGGTTACGGGCGCAGGGGCGTTGGCATCATCCGCACTGAGGCCGAACCGGACTGGGGAAGACAAGGCGAAGCCGCGGCCGGAGCGGGACTGAGCGGGCGTGGCCGACTACCGGCGACGGCGTACGATAGTGGCGAAAGGAGGGACTGGAGTGGGGGGGCAGCGCGTCAGAGGCGGGTGCAGATGGCCGTGGTGGTGTGCACGCGTGCAGTAGGTGAAGCGAGGAGGGCGTGGCGAGGTCTTGGCGGGCGCGCGGGCGACGCGGCCTCGAGCGGCCAGCCGGCACGCGAAGGTCGGAGCAGAGAGCATGCGGCCACGGCAGCAGGGGGAAAGGTGCGGGCGGTGGTGAGTGAGAAGGTTAGGCGACGGGGGCGTCCAGGACCTGCGCGGGGGCGACGGAGCGCGACCGGGCGCGTGCGGCGCGGGATGCGCGCGGGTGTGAGAGGAAAGGAGGCCGAGGGCCTCACCGGGGTGCGTAGGGGTCCGGGCAGCGGCAGTCGAGGGGGGTGATGGCAACGACGGCGTAGAGGGAAGCAGGCCGGCGAGGGAGGCGGTCCGGCGAGGTGGAGACGAGGACGACGGCGACATGATCCAAGGGCGGCGGGGTCGAACGGTGGGCGTCGGGGTTCCGGCGACGGCGTGGCAGCTTTGGGGCGGCGGCGGTGAGGCATGGTGTCGGGGACGAGCGGCGGCGTTGCGGCCTTGTCTGGGTCGTGCCCCGATCCAGAGGGAGTCGGGGGAGGCAGAGAGAGGAGTGGGGGAAGTGGGGGGTTTTGCCCTGATCCAATCTGGATCGGGAGGGGGCGAGGGAGTGGGGGGGAGTGGTGCGGTTAGGGGGTTAGGGTTTCGGCACCAGGGGATAAGGGAGTGGGGCGCGGCTGGGCCGGCCTGGCGGCCTGATGGCCTGCTGGGCCATGGTCGAGCGGGGGGATCTTCTATTTCTTTTTTTTGTTTAACTATTTATAACATTTTTCTTTTACGGTTTTAATGCATATTATTTTAGTTTTATGAAATATAATTCTAGCACCTAAATTAGTGGTAGTAATTATATTACTGCCACAATTATCCTTTTATTTATTAAAAGTAGTTTTCAATAATTTAATCATTTAAGTGACGATTAAATAAATAATTGAGCTATTGTTTCTATCATTTAGTGAATCTAAGCATTTTATAAAATTTTGGGTTCACCACCCTAATCATATATGATATATTTGCTACACTTTGAACATTTTAGATTTGACTTTAGAAAACTTTTATCGTTTAACTTTATTTTAAGTTAGAATTCGAAAGGGACGTGATACACCGCAAGATTAACAGCTGTAACCATGGTGACGTGGCATCATTATCGTGAGATTACTGTAGCCTAATTATCCGAGCGTCACAATTATCTTGGGATGCCTTGGGCATCCCCAAGCTTATGCTTTTTTGTCTCCTTAATTCTTCTCATATCACAGTTTTCCTAAATCTCAAAAGCTTCATCCACACAAAACTCAACAAGGACTCGTGAAATAAGTTAGTATAAACCAATGCAAAAAACCTTATCATTCTCTACTGTAGAAAATCACTAAAATCATTATTCAACATTGCATACTAAATGCCTCTGCATATTTAATACTCTTATCCGCAAATAGAATCATTAAACAAGCAAACATATGCAAACAATGCAAACATAACAGCAATCTGCCAAACCAGTACAGTCTGTAAAGAATGCAAGAGTATCAGTACTTCCATAACTCCAGAAGTTACAAAAATTTGCCACACTGTACAAAATTTATCAGAGCTCATTTTTCAAAAAGTTTCAACATTTTATCACATTCTGACTTTTCTAGGGAATTTTTGCAACAATGGTAAACTTTTTGTTTTCAAACAGCAACATGTATACTTGCAAAAATAAGCATGGAAAAGGATATCATTGCCACTTTTATTGAAATAAAAGATGCAAAACAAATATAAGTAACAGCAAGCAATTACTAACAAAATAAAATGACTCTCCAAGCAAAACACATATCATGTGACGAATGAAAACATAGCTCCAAGTGAGGTTACCGACAATGTTGGAGACGAAAGAGGGGATGCCTTCCGGGGTATCCCCAAGATTAGTTGTTTGGATCTTCCTTGAATATTACCTTGGGGTACCTTGGGAAAGCTTAGGGTCTTTTCACTCCTTATTCTCCTCATATCAACATCTCACCCAAAATTTGAAAACTTCAATCACACAAAACTTAACGTAACTTTGTGAGATGGGTTATTATGATAAAGAGCAAACCATTTCACTTTTGGTACTGTCAAAGACAAGATTCATAATTGTTCTCACACAATTCCCACTGTAGCATATCATTTCCACAATTTATATTGAGAAATATAAGCCATGCAAACTAGAAAACAAGCAAACTATGCATTGAAAACAGAATCTGTCAAAAACAGAACAGTCTGTAGTAATCTGTACTCCAACCATACTTCTGCTACTCAAAAAATCCTGAAAAAATATAAAAACCTGGGAAATTTTTCTATTAATCTTCTGGAAAAAGAATCAGCATTTTATTGCGCTTCTGTTAAAAAATAAAATTGTTTTCCTGAGTGCAGAAGTTTCTATTTTTCAGCAAGATCAAATCAACTATCACCGTAAGCCATCCCAAAGGTCTTACTTGGCACTTTATTGAAACAAAAGCAATAAAACATGATTACTACAGTAGCCTAATCATGTGAACACACAAAAACAGTAGGTAAAAGTGTTGGGTTGTCTCCCAACAAGCGCTTTTCTTTAATGCCTTTTAATCTAGGCATGAAGATTTCAATTATGCTCACATAAAATATAAGGATTGAAAGATAACAAGAGCATCATGAATCACAAGTTCCTCTCTCATGATAATTTTCAGTAGCATCATGAATAAATTCAACAATATAACCATCACATTAAGCATTCTTTTCATGACACACAAGCATAGAAAACTTATTACTCTCCACATAAGCAAATTTCTTCTCATCAATAGTAGTGGGAGCAAACTCAACAAAAATAACTATCATGAGAGTGAAAACTAAAATCATGATGACAAGTTTCATGGTTATCATTATTATTTATAGCGTACATGTCATCACCATGCTCATCATAGATAGCAACTTTGTTATCATAGTCAATTGAAGCCTCATCCAAAATGGTGGATTCATCACTAAATAAAGTCATGACCTCTCCAAATCCACTTTCATCATTATAATCATCATAAATAGGAGGCATGCAATCATTATAACAAATTTGCACATCAAATCTTGGGGGACTAAAAAGATCATCTTCATCAAACATAGCATCCCCAAGCTTATGGCTTTGCATATCATTAGTGAGGGAGTCCCGGATTAGGGGGTATCCGGACAGCCGAATTATATCCTTTGGCCGGATTGTTGGACTATGAAGATACAAGATTGAAGACTTCGTCCCGTGTCCGGATGGGACTCTCCTTGGCGTGGAAGGCAAGCTTGGCAATACGGATAGTTAGATCTCCTTCCTTGTAACCAACTCTGTGTAACCCTAGCCCCCTCCGGTGTCTATATAAACCGGAGGGTTTTAGTCCGTAGGACAACAACAATCATACCATAGGCTAGCTTCTAGGGTTTAGCCTCTCTGATCTTGTGGTAGATCAACTCTTGTACTACTCATATCATCAAGAACAATCAAGCAGGACGTAGGGTTTTACCTCCATCAAGAGGGCCCGAACCTGGGTAAACATCGTGTCCCCTGCCTCCTGTTACCATCCGCCTAGACGCACAGTTTGGGACCCCCTACCCGAGATCCACCGGTTTTGACACCGACATTGGTGCTTTCATTGAGAGTTCCTCTGTGTCGTTAGCGTTAGGCTGGATGGCTCCTTCAATCATCGATAGCGATGCAGTCCGGGGTGAGACTTTTCTCCTCGGACAGATCTTTGTATCCGGCGGCTCCGCACTGCGGGCCAACTCGTTTGGCCATTTGGAGCAGATTGAAAGTTACGCCCCTGGCCACCAGGTCAGGTTTGTAAGCTTAAACTACACGGCCGACATCCGTGGATACTTGATCTTCGACGGATTCGAGCCCCCGCCAAGTGCGCTGCACGATCACGATGAGCATGATTTAGCTCTGCCATCGGACAGTGTTCGGGAGATCGCACCGGCGACCGCTCCGACCCTCAATTCGGAGCCAGTTGCGTCATCCAAGGACGGGTGGATAGACCCCGCCAGGGAGGCCGCATCTTCAGTGGTGATCGAGCCTAATACCGACCTTAACCTTTACGACAGCCGTGTCGCCAAACTGCCGGATCATTCCCTGGCCACGGACTCCGAACCGCCGGCGCCCATGCCTGTCGAATCCGATTGGGCGCCAATCATGGAGTTCACCTCCACGGATATCTTTCAGCACTCGCCCTTCAGCGACATACTGAATTCATTAAAGTCTCTCTCCTTGTCAGGAGAGTCCTGGCCGAACTATGTCCGGCAGGATTGGGCTGCGGATGACAAAGAAATTCGCCGCCCACCCACCACCCACTTAGTAGCCACTGTCGATGATTTGACCGACATGCTCGACTTCGACTCTGAAGACATCGACGGTATGGACGACGATGCAGGAGACGAACAGGAGACACTGCCCACAGGGCACTGGACGCCCACTTCATCATATGATGTATACATGGTGGACACACCCAAAGAAAACAACGACGAGGAACGGAAGGACGCAGCGAAGGATCGTTCCCTCGAGAAGCAGACAAAGTGGTGGCATAAGCGCCGCTCCAAATCCCGCCTCGGCAGAAAAAGTGATCATATAGACCCAGCAATAGAGCAGGGTGAGCCAGCGGACGACAAACACGACATTGAACCACTGTCCGACCACGGCAACACGGAGAATCAAACCGAACAACCCGACTCCGGCGAAGATAACAGTCCGGATGACATCACACCGGACAGGCACCCGGAGCAACAGAATACCCATCAAAGGCTTGTTGCCACTGCGAGGAGTCTGAAAAAGCAGAAGCAAAGGCTCAGGGCTGCACAAGACACACTCAGAATTAGATGGAGTGAAGTATTCAACACTACAGCAAAATACGGTGGTAGTCGCCACACAAAGAGCTACCCGAAACGAAAGCTACTACCTGAATTCGAAGAGGAGGCCTTAGATCCCCCGCAATCAAAAAACAAAACAGCCATCCGGTCGGATAGACGACCTCGTGGCCAACATAGAGCGGCAAACGACGTCGCACACAAGCCAGTACGCGATCCACGTGAGGGCTCGCATCAAAAGGACGGCGCAACCAGATCCATCTACGGGCCAAGCAAGCGCGCTCCAGCATGCAATGCAACACAACAAAAATCCAAACACCACGGTACACCCAAATACAGGGGTGCCGCACACCCCCTATGTTTCACCGATGAGGTGCTGGACCATGAATTTCTAGAGGGATTCAAACCCATAAACATACAGGCGTACGACAGAACGACTGACCCTGGGATCTGGATTGAGGACTACATCCTCCATATCCACATGGCTCGAGGAGACGATCTCCATGCCATCAAGTACTTACCCCTCAAGCTCAAAGGGCCAGCTCGGCACTGGCTTAAAAGCCTCCCCAAAAACTCCATTGGAAGCTGGGAAGAGCTCGAAGACGCTTTTCGAGCAAATTTTCAAGGGACCTATGTCTGACCACCGGATGCAGACGATTTAAGTCATATAACTCAACAGCCCGGAGAGTCAGGCCGAAAGCTTTGGAACAGGTTTCTCACTAAAAAGAACCAAATAGTCGACTGTCCGGACGGCGAAGCCTTAGCAGCTTTCAAGCACAGCGTTCGAGACGAATGTCTTGCCACACACCTCGGCCAAGAAAAGCCGAGAACAATGGCAGAATTAACAAGCCTCATGACCCGCTTTTGCGCGGGCAAGGACAGCTGGTTAGCCCAATGCAGCACCAGCGACCCAAGTACATCCGAAGTCAGGGACGGAAATGGGAAACCACGATGCAACAAAAACAAGCGCCAGAATAAAGAAGACAACCCGAAGAGCACGGCGGTAAACGCCGGATTCAGAAGCTCTCGGCCAGGTAAGCAAAAGCTGCCCTCCAAAGGCAACAGAGACAAACTGTCCAGCCTAAACACGATTCAAAATATGCTAGATCCACAGCACCCCCGATAAACCTGCAAATAATACCCATAGAGAATGTTGGGTCTTCAAGCAGTCCGGCATGCTCAACGCCGAACACAAGGGGCAGGATACACCAAGCGAAGACGAGGACGAGCCTCGCAAGAAAATCACTGGGGAACAGAAGAAATTCCCACCAGAAGTCAAAACAGTAAACGTGTTACACGTGACAAAGGGGAGAAACAAAGTGGCACTCCTAGAGACACATGCAACAGGGCCTATCACCGCGGAGTTCTGCCACTGGTCGTCCCAACCGATCACCTTTGACCATCGGGATTACTCGGCAAGTATCCGGCATGCAGGATGGGCTGCCTTGGTGTTAGACCCGATAATTGACGGATACCACTTCACACGAGTCCTGATGGACGGGGCAGTAGTTTAAACCTGATATATCAGGAAACAGTCCGCAAAATGGGGATAGAATCAACAAAAATCAGCCATAGCAATACTACATTTAAAGGAATAACGCCAGGCCGAGAAGCCCATTGCACGGGCTCCCTGCTACTAGAGTATATTCGGCTTTCCAGATAACTTCCGCAGTGAAAATTTAACCTTCCACATCGCTCCGTTCCAAAGTGGCTATCAAGCACTACTCAGACGTGAAGTTTTCGCTCACTTTAACGCAATGCCGCATTACACTTCTCTCATGCTCAAGATGCCCAGTCCACGTGGCATCATTACAGTAAATGGAAATACTGAGCACTACTTGCGCGCGGAAGACCGTGCGGCCGCCTTGGCAGCCGCACACTAGACGGCCTCACCAACTAGAGCATCTGACAGGTCGCTAAGACCACGGACACGGTTAGACGAGTCCGGTGCAGCTATATCTATATCTACTAATAAAGCAAGGTGCGTTTCTCCAATTTTTTCATCCGTTCACCACAAAAATATTTTTCTATATTCAAGGTGGTACTAAATTTTTTGACAGTTTTGTCCACAATTTCGTACATGGGCCGCACGCGTTAAGGCCTAGAAAAGCTACACATTTATATCATGCGCATGCAGCTGGGAAACCTTATTTGTCGCACGAAGCGGCATATAGTTCAAGCTTCCCATCCGTCGCCCAATATTGGACCGGCCCATTTTTATTTTTTCTGTTGTTCTTTTCTATTTTTCCCTTCAAAGTTATTTTTCCCCTTACCCATAAATTTATGTTTTTAATTTTCCTAAATTTATTTTTTGTACTAATTTTTGTTAAATCTTAGAATTTTAAAAATTGTTCATATTTTCAAAAATATTTGCAACTTTTATTTTTTATTTTCGTTCAAACTTTTTTTGAAATTATAAAAATGTTCACATTTTCTCCAAAAGAATTCAAATACTGATCGAGATTTGTAAAATAAATTTCATTGTAAAAATAATTGAAATTCGAAAATAAATAAATTGTGTAGTCCATCTGCTAGAAAAGAACAAAAAAAATGTCAAGAATTTTGGGCGTGGGCCAAACGCGCTAAGGCCCAGAATAGCCACCCATTTATATCCTGCGCACGTAGCTGGGAACCTTAGTTATCGCACGCAGCAGCATATAATTGGAGCCTCTCATCGGTCGCCTAATATTGAGCGGGCCTGTTTCCAATTTTTTTTCCTTTTCTATATTTTCCTTTTTCCATATTTTTTTTTAATTTTCCAAAATTTTGTTCCTTTTACTAATTTTCGTTAAATCTTAGAATTGCAAAATTTCTTTCCATTTTCAAAAATATTGGGACCTTTAAATTTTTTATTTTCTTTCGTTTGACATTCAAAAAATGTTCGCATTTTTTCAAAAGGAATTCCAAAAAATAAATTTCATTTTAGAAATAATAGAAATTCGAAAAATATTATTTTTATAGAAATGACCACAAATTGAAAATAATGTTCGTGATTAAAAAGACATTTTTTTAAAAAAAATTGAATGTTCAGAATAAGTTTCCATTTCCAAAAATTCTTCAAAATTTCGAATAATGTTCGTTTCTCCCACCTTAGAAATGGTCATGTTTTCAAAAAATGTTTATAAATTTTAAAAATCTTCCTATTCAAAGTTTTGTTTGCATTTTTCTAGAAATTAATGATTTTTTGTTTGCCTTTTTCTACAAGGAGGCGGACCTGAAGGAAAAAAAGGCACGAGTTGAGTAGTGGACGCCACTCCGACCAACTCCACTACTACAAAGATCTTGCGGGCCAAACACGACCCACGAGAACACCACAGCTCTCCACTCTATCGCCCGACTATTGTGGGGACAATTTTGATGGACACATCGATTATCTATCCCGATGTTGCTCGCAAAAAAATCTCTCCCGTTGCAACGCACGGGCATATGTGCTAGTATAATTAATACAGGTTTGATGGCTATACCCCTATAACAATACAAGGGGCTCAACGCGTGTAAACAAGTGACAATTAGGCTCAACTTTACTCATCTTGAACTGTACATGGTTTATTTAGTATAACCTACCTTTTTGCACGACAACTTTTTAACTAAGTTCCTCTCTTTTACAAATGACCATCATGCTACACCCGTCCAGGATACGGCACAACGGAGACACATGCACAGACATGTAGCAGAGACCCATTCCAAGGATTCTTTTTAGACTAAGACCCTGCGTAAACCTTCTTTACTGTCTCTTGTTGATACACATCCCCCGGATTCTTAGTACAGTTGAGAAGGATGTTGACGCATTGGCATGTGGCCACGTCAGAATATGCACGTACCTGGACACCAAGGGCTTATTACTCGGGCAAGGGCCATCCGCAAGCATTCTATGCACGCCGACCTCTTTACAGCATCGATGCGTGGCACAACACCAAGGAATTGTTGCACTAAGCTAAAGTAGCTATTCAGCCTTGGCCCTCCTGGCCACAGATGATCCACAACGGACCTCATGGAAAGTCCGGATAATCTATGGAGCTCGGCCCAACTGGTCAATCGCTCATTCAGCAACAGCGGACGGACTGGAGCGTGAAACTGTGACCAGAACAGCTTCTCCACTTCAGGACCTTTCTGATCCTTGAAGTACTCGGTTGCATCAGCAGCACTTGCAGCCAAATCCATGTAATCGTCCGCAGAACTCCATAGCCGGTCCAGAGTAGCATATTTCGGATCCCCGAACTTAGTCCGCAACAAGAAGGGCTTCCCAGATACAATATCCGCAGCTTGATGCAGCTCCTCCTTCGCCGCTCTAATTTTGGAGCGGGCTTCCTTGGCAGCCACCTGGGCCTTTTCCAGGTTCGTCGCCTTCGCCCGGTTTTCTTCTTCAAGAAGCTGGTAATGGTCAGCAGCATCTTTTAACTCTATAGCCATCTTGGCTATTTTTTCTTTGCTCTCGCAATGCACGGCCTATTCGGCCCTTAACTCTTCGGTCGCCTTTAAAGCGGCGGCATTGCTACTCCTTGGCTAGGGCAAGCTCCGCCCGAAGGGTGTCCACGGTGGCAGCTCCATCTACAGTCACAACATATTAAAGATACTGGCATCATGCTGCTCTTATTATGTGACAATCACCAGAAAAATCACTCACCCTGTGCCTCGTCAAGCCGCTTGTTGACAAGCACGATGTCGGCATCTGCCGCATCCAGCTGCCGCTTTAGTTTGGCAAACCCATCAGTCCGGCTAGCCACCAGAGCTTCAACCACCTGCGCATAAAGGCGGTCTGATTATTACCTGGGACTATGATCCTCTGTTTGCCGCCATTTTTGACGACAACTAGAGTCTCAGGGGCTACTATCTACACAGGACACATCTAAAAATGTGCGGTACTGTAAAAAATGTACATCATTTCACGTACCTCAAAAACCGTCAGTAGACTCATAAAGGCTTCATGCAACCCGCTTTTGGCGGACAAAATCCTTTCAATCACCGTACCCATCAACGTGCGGTGCTCTTCTGAGATAGCCGCTTGCTCCAGCAGATCCCTCAGTACGTCCGACCGCACACCAGATGGTGCCGGACTCTTTTGGTTGCTCTCTTCGATAGCTGGATACTGAGGACTTCTGGTGGCCATAGGATTACCTTCTGGCCTTGCCGGATCAGGAGAAACCCTCTGCGACGACACCTCGGGGTCGCCCGCCTTGTGAGGCGGTGTGGCAGGGGGAGGCGTTTCGCTCTCCATCATCTCTGCAAGAAGATCCCCTGAAGACGAGCTCTGCTGAGAAGGGCTAAGATCCGAACTGCAATATAAATGCCTCAGTTATTTTCCTCAGAGGTAAAGCGGGATATTTTCATTTACCGTTTTACTACAGCTTGGTGGAGGGTTGATCCCCTCAAGGGCATAGTGCGGCCGGGGTATCCCCCAGGGCAGGACCCTCTGGCGGAGATTTCTTCCCCCGTTTGGAGACCGTTGTCTCCGGGTCCTCAGAGGCGGTTCTCTTCCGTCCCTGGGGAGAGGAAGTTTCAGTTCCTCCCCCCCGGATAACCTCCTTCGCGGAGGCGCTAGCCTCCTTGTTCCCCCCTTTTTATTCTCCTTAGGGCGCTTGATAAGGCACGATCTCCAGCATCCTGGTTAGCATGGGATTTGACGAGGTCTCGGGGAGGGGGGCCGAACACCTGATCAACTTTGCCTTCGCTATCCAATCCTGGGTCAAAGAGCGTCTTTTTAGGCAATGTTGCGATAAATAAACGAACAGTGTGTTCGGATGCGGGGCTACTTACTTGGGTATCCGGGCGATTGCAACTCAGACCTGCATCCTCAGTGATGTCCGGACACATTATTTGTGGTCCGAAGAACAATTTGTACATCTCTTCGTGCGTCATGCGGAGGAAATGTTGAATAGCTCGCGGTCCTTCCGGGTTGAATTCCCACATGTGAAGGGACCGGCATTTGCAAGGCTAGACTTGACGAACTAGCATGACTTGCACTACCATAACCAGACTGAAATCTCTCTCAAAGAGATCTCGGATACGGCTTTGCAGTATTGGCACGTCCTTGGCTGGACCCCATCTCAGCCCCCTGCTGATCCATGACATCAGTTGTGGTGTGGGCCTGAGCGAAAGGTGGGGGCAGCTACCCACTTGGCACTTCGGGGAGCTGTGATGTAGAACCACTCCTGCTGCCACAATCCGAACACCTCTGGGAAGTAACCCTCAGGCCATGGAGCGTCAGCAATTTTGCTTATTGAAGTGCCTCCGCACGCTGCGTGCTGCCCCTCGATCATTTTCGGCTTCACATCGAAGGTCTTGAGCCACAGGCCGAAGTGAGGTGTAATGTGGAGGAAGGCCTCACATACGACAATAAATGTCGAGATGTGAAGAAGGGAATCCGGGGCTAGATCATGAAAATCTAGCCCGTAATAGAACATAAGACCCCTAACAAAGGGATCCAGAGCGAGGCCTAGTCCTCGGAGGAAGTGGGAGATGAACACGACACTCTCGTTGGGTTCGGGAGTAGGGACGACTTGCCCTCGGGCAGGCAGCCGATGCGAAATTTCGGCGGTAAGATATCTGGCCTCTCTCAACTTCTTGATGTCCTCCTCCGTCACATCCACCGACCTTGAAGGTTGGATCTGGACATAGTTGAAGGTCCGAAGTGCCTAAACCTAAGCTTTGGGTGCTGGAACTTGAGGCGGGAGGCGGATTCGATTAAGATCGAGAGGAAAAGGCCTTGTCCCCTTTATAAAGAGGGTGAATATCAAGCGTCCTCCTCATGGTCGTTTGGGACTTGCCTAAGATCTAGGAGTCCTACCAATAGGCATGGTTGGGTTACCACGTCCGTATTGATGAGAATCCCGTAATAAAGGGGACGCGATCTCTGCTTCGACAAGACATGCCAAGGAAACTGCCTCGCGAAACACGCTGAGATTGGTTATGAAAAATGATTCGAATAAAGACCTGGCTATGGGTTGATGTCACACTACGGGGTACGTCAGTAGATTAGATTCATGGAAATATTATTCTCTCTACGGTGGTATGTGGAACTTGTTTTGCAAAGCCAGACATGATCCTCGTGTTCAAAATCTTCTATGAAGTATTCGGAGGAGGAACCCGCCTTGCAATGACGAAGACAATCTGCGCGCCGAACTCATCGTCATTGAAGCCTGGTTCAGGGGCTACTGAGGGAGTCCTGGATTAGGGGGTATCCGGATAGCCGGATTATATCCTTTGGTCGGGTTGTTGGACTATGAAGATACAAGATTGAAGACTTCCTCCCGTGTCTGGATGGGACTCTCCTTGGCGTGGAAGGCAAGCTTGGCAATACGGATATGTAGATCTCCTTCCTTGTAACCGACTCTGTGTAACCCTATCCCCCTCTGGTGTCTATATAAACCGGAGGGTTTTAGTCCGTAGGACAACAACAATCATACCATAGGCTAGCTTCTAGGGTTTAGCCTCTCTGATATCGTGGTAGATCAACTCTTGTACTACTCATATCATCAAGAACAATCAAGCATGACGTAGGGTTTTACCTCCATCAAGGGGTCCCAAACCTGGGTAAACATCATGTCCCCTGCCTCCTGTTACCATCCGCCTAGACGCACAGTTCGAGACCCCCTACCCGAGATCCGCTGGTTTTGACACCGACAATTAGCATCATGGATATTCAAACCATTCATACTAACAACATTGCAATCATGCTCGTCATTTATACCAAACATTCTATTGAATTCTTCTTCTATCAATTGAGCACAATTTTCCTTTCCATCATTTTCACGAAATACAATATAAATATGAATAATATGATGCAACCTCAATTCCATTTTTTGTAGTTTTATTTTTATAAACCAAACTAGTGATAAAACAAGAAACTAAAAGATTCGATTGCAAGATCTAAAGATATATACCTTCAAGCACTCACCTCCCCAGCAACGGCGCCAGGAAAGAGCTTCGTTGACGATATGTGAGTGCCGCTTACCTAACCTCCCCGGCAACGGCGCCAGAAAAGAGCTTGATGTCTACTACACAACTTTATTCTTGTAGACACGTGTTGGGCCTCCAAGCGCAGAGTTTTGTAGGACAATAGCAATTTCCCTCAAGTGGATGACCTAAGGTTTATCAATCCATGGGTGGCGTAGGATGGAGATGGTCTCTCTCAAACAACCCTGCAACCAAATACAAGAAATCCCTTGTGTCCCCAACACACCTAATACAATAGCAAATTGTGTAGGTGCACTAGTTCGGCGAAGAGATGGTGATAAAAGTGAAATATTGATGGTAGAAATATATTTTTATAATCTGAATAAATAAAAACAGCAAGGTAGCAAATAGTAAACGGGCACAAAAACGGTATTGTGATGCTTGAAAATGAGGCCTAGGGTCCATAATTTCGCTAGTGCAATCTCTCAACAATGGTAATATAATTGGATCATATAACCACACCTCAAAGTGCGATGAAGAATCACTCCAAAGTTCCTATCTAGCAGAGAACATAAGAATAAATTGTTTGTAGGGTACGAAACCACCTCAAAGTTATTCTTTCCGTTTGTATATTCAAGAGTTCGTACTAAAATAATACAAAGCTATTCTTTCCGTTCGATCTATCCTAGAGTTCGTACTAAAATAACACCAAAGCAAATTCATATTCATAATACTCAATCCAACACAAAGAACTTCAAAGAGTGCCCCAAGATTTCTACCGGAGAAACAAAGACAAGAACGTGCATCAACCCCTATGCATAGATTACCCCAATGTCACCTCGGGAATCCGCGAGTTGAGTTCCAAAACATATATCAAGTGAATCAATATGATACCCCATTGTCACCACGAGTATTAAATTGTAAGAAATATATCAAGTGCTCTCAAATCCATAAAAGTATTCAATCTGATAACAACGAAATCTCAAAGGTAAAAACTCAATTCATCACAACAAGATAGAGAGGGGAAAACACAATATGACCCGACTATATTAACAAAGCCCATGATACATCAAGATCATGACATCTCAAGAACACGAGAGAGAGAGAGAGAGAGAGAGAGAGAGATTAAACACATAGCTACTGGGACAAACCCTCAGCCCCGTGGGTGGACTACTCCCTCCTCATCATGGTGGCCGCCGGGATGATGAAGATGGCCACCGGTGATTATTCCCCCCTTCGGCAGGGTGCTAGAACGGGGCTAGACTGGTTTTCAGTGGCTACAGAGACTTGTGGTGGTGGAACTTTTGATCTAGGTTAACCACGAGGGTTTCTGGGATTTTTGGGAATTTATAGGGTAAAGAGGCGGTGCGGGAGACCACCGAGGTGGGCACAACCCACCTGGGTGCACCTGGGGCCCCAGGCGCGCCCTGGTGGGTTGTGCCCCCCTCGGGGCACCCCCCAGGTGCTGCTCTGGCCCATCCTGGGTGTTCTGGTCTATAAAAAATCCACAAAAAATTTCGCAGTGTTTGAACTCCGTTTGATATTGATTTCCTGCGATGTAAAAATCAAGAAAAAAACAGCAACTCGCACTGGGCACTGGGTCAATATGTTAGTCCCAAAAAATGATATAAAGTTGCTATAAAATGGTTGTAGAACATACAAGCATGATAATAAAACAGCATGAATACTTCATAAATTATAGATACGTTGGAGACGTATCACTAACCTTTCAGAACATGTAGAAGAAAGATTATTGAAAGTTCTAAGGGAGCACCGAGCTGCTATTGGATATACTCTTGATGATTTAAAGGGCATTAGTCCCACTCTATGTAAGCACAAAATTAATATGGAACCTGATGCTAAACCCGTTGTTGATCACCAATTTCGGTTAAATCCGAAGATGAAAGAAGTGGTAAGAACGAAAATATTAAAAATTCTGGAAGCAGGTATAATCTATCCCATAGCTGATAGTAGATGGGTAAGTCATGTTCATTGTGTCCCTAAGAATGGAGGTATTATTGTTGTTCCTAATGATAAGAATGAACTTATTCCACAAAGAATTGTTACATGCTATATAATGGTAATTGATTTTAGAAAATTAAAAAAAGCAACTAGAAAAGATCATTACCCTTTGGCTTTTATTGATCAAATGCTAGAAAGATTATCTAAGCACACACATTTTTGCTCCCTTGATGGATATTCTGGGTTTTCACAAATACCTGTTTCTCAACCTGATCAAGAAAAGACCACTTTTACTTGTCCCTTTGGAACTTATGATTATAGACATATGCCTTTTGGTTTATGCAATGCACCTGCTACCTTTCAAAGATGTATGACTGCTATATTCTCTGACTTTTGTGAAAAGATTATTCAGGTTTTCATGGATGATTTCTCTGTTTATGGGAAGTATTTTGATGATTGTTTAAGCAATCTTGACCGAGTTTTGCAGAGATGCGAACAAACAAATCTTGTTTTGAATTGGGAAAAGTGCCACTTTATGTTTAATGAAGGTATTGTCTTGGGCCATAAATTTTTTGGAAGAGGTATTGAAGTGGACAAAGCTAAGGTTGATGCAATTGAGAAAATGACATGTCCTAAAGATATCAAAGGTATTCACAGTTTCCTACGTCGTGTTGGTTTCTATAGAAGATTTATTAAAGAATTTTCTTAAATCTCTAGGCCACTTACGAATCTTTTGCAAAAATATATTCCTTTTGTTTTTGATGATGATTGTTTAGAAGCCTTTGATACACTCAAGAAAGCCTTAATTTCTGCAGCTATTGTTTAACCACCTGATTGGAACTTGCCTTTTGAAATTATGTGTGATGCTAGTGATTATGTTGTTGGTGTTGTTCTAGGACAAAGATTTGATAATAAACTGAATGTTATTCATTATGCTAGTAAAACTCTAGACAGTGCTCAACGAAACTATGCTACCACTAAAAAAGAATTCTTAGCAGTGGTGTTTGCTTGTGATAAATTTAGATATTATATTGTTGATGCAAAAGTAATTGTTCACACCAATCATGCTGCTATTAAATATCTTATGGAAAAGAAAGATGCTAAACCTAGACTTATTCGATGGGTTCTCTTGCTAGAAGAATTCAATTTACATATCACTGATAGAAAAGGAGCTGAGAACCCCGTAGCTGATAACTTGTCTAGGCTTGAAAATGTTCTTGATGACCCACTATCTATTGTTGATAGTTTTCCTGATGAGCAGTTAGCTGAAATAAATGGTGCTCATAACACTCCTTGGTATGCTGACTATGCTAATTACATTGTTGCTAAATATTTACCGCCTAGCTGTATGTGCCAACAAAAGAAAAAATTCTACTATGATTTAAGACATTACTTTTGGGATGACCCACATCTTTATAAAGAAGGAGTAGATGGTATTATTAGACGTTCTGTACCTGAGCATGAACAGGGACAAATCCTACAGAAATGTCACTCCAAAGCTTATGGAGGGCATCATGCTGGAGATAGAACTGCTCACAAGGTATTGCAATCTGAATTTTATTGGCCTACTCTCTTCAAGGATGCCCGTAAGTTCGTCTTATATTGTGATGAATGCCAAAGAATAGGTAATATCGGTAAGCGTCAAGAAATGCCTATGAATTATTCACTTGCTGTTGAACCATTTGATGTTTGGGGATTTGATTACATGGGACCTTTTCCTTCCTCTAATGGGTATACACATACTTTGGTTGTTGTTGATTATGTTACTAAATGGGTAGAAGCTATTCCAACCAGTAGTGTTGATCACAACACCTCTATTAAAATGCTTAAGGAAGTTATTTTCCCAAGGTTTGGCGTCCCTAGATACTTAATGACTAATGGTGGTTCACACTTTATTCATGGTGCTTTCTGTAAAATGCTTGCCAAGTATGATGTTAACCATAGAATGCATCATCATCCTGACTCTAGTGGTCAAGTTGAACTTAGCAATAGAGAAATAAAGTTAATTTTGCAAAAGACTATCAATAGGTCCAGGAAGAATTGGTCTAAGAAATTAGATGGCGCACTTTGGGCTTATAGAACAGCATACAAAAATCCTATGGGTATGTCTCCTTATAAAATGGTTTATGGAAAATCTTGTCATTTGCCTCTAGAGTTAGAACATAAAGCATATTGGGTAATCAAAGAGCTCAACTATGATTTCAAACTTACTGGTGAAAAGTGGTTATTTGATATTAGCTCATTAGATGAATGGAGAACCCAAGCTTATGAAAATGCCAAGTTGTTTAAAGAAAAAGTCAAAAGATGGCATGATAAGAGAATCCAAAAGCGTGAGTTTAAAGTAGGAGAATATGTTCTTTTGTACAACTCTCGTTTCAGATTCTTTGCAGAAAAACTCCTCTCAAAATGGGAAGGCCCCTATGTCATCGAGGAGGTTTATCGTTCTGGAGCCATCAAAATAAATAATGCCGAAGGTACTAACCTGAAGGTTGTTAGCGGGCAACGAGTAAAACATTATATCTCAGGTATGCCCATTAATGTTGAAAGTAATATTATCCAAATTTTGACACCGGAAGAACATATAAAAGAGTCCTCCCGAAATACTCTAGAATCATGAAAATAAGGAGGTACGTGATACAGTAAGTAAACGGACTCCGAAAAATCCGCAAAAATGTTTTTTGTCAATTTTGGAACATTTAGAAAAATAGGAAAGTAAGAAACTTCCAGGAAGAATACCCTGGTGGGCATAAGACACCAGGGCACGCCTAGCTTGCCATGCGCACCCAGGTAGGTTGTGCCCACTTGGGGTACCTTCCGGACTCCGTTTTTCTACAGCTTGCTTGTTTCCCATGATAAAAAATCTTTATATACCCCCCGAACATGTTAACCACCGTATCACGGAGAAATCTTCTGTTTTCTTTTCTTTCTTTTTTCTATCAGATGCCATCTATCATGGCCGCTTCAAGCTCCTCCAAGGACAAGTTCTTCAAGAACGTCATCAAACCATATTTGCGGGAGGTGGTGCAGCACCCTCAAGTCATCCAGATGCATGAGGGGGTGCTTCACCTCCACGATGTGCCTAGTCCTAAGGGAACGGGAACCATGGAGGCCAGGCTTGAAGCTATGGAACAAGATGTCTTCCACTGCCAGGGGATGGTGGAGCGTGGACTCAATGCCAATGACCTCATGATCGTGGACCTTTCCCATGATCTCATGGTGGATGTCAAGCCCATGAAGAACATCGTCTTCACCCTCAACGAGCAAATCAACTTCCTCCAAAGCCAAATTTATGTTCTCCAAAACCAAGTCTTTGAATATGAGGCACGGTTTAAAGGTATGAGTTTGGCTGCCGGTTTGCAGGACCCGTGAGACTCACTCTTCCTCTTATGACGGCGGACCTCTGCCATGGAAACCCGGGGACAAGATCCCTTCTTCATCACCACCACCTCCTTCTTCATCACCAAAAGAGAATTGAGTATCGGGTATGGGCACTCCCCTTGGCTTCCACCAAGCTTGGGGGAGGTTCCCCGGTATCGCATCATCCCCACTATATTTTTCCTTTACTTATTTTAGTTTGATCTTTTGCTTTAGATGAATAAAAGTTTAGTTCGATCCCTTCTTTTCGAGAGTTTGCTTAGTGATTTATCCTTGTAATCATGTGCAAAATATATAATAAAGTTTAGTTTGAGTTTTTGCTTTCTTTACTTTCATGTTGCAATTAAAAGAAAGGAAATAATTGAAAAAGATCATATGTTAATCTTATGGTAGGTGATGACATCGCATAAGGAAAACTATAAGTAGAAAATTTTCTTAGAGATTGACAAACATAGCATTAGTCAATGATGCAACTCATGAAACAAATAATAAGGGAAGAGAAGATTCACATATAAACACTACAAAAAAAAGACACATCCGTGACATTTTGGGCTGAATGAAAAAAAATTCTGTCATACATATGACACTTCTATGACGATAATTGTGACAAAACCCAGTATCATCATAGATGTGGTGGGCTCCTACTTCTATGATAAAAAATCATGACAGAAAATGAGCTTTTCGTCCTGGGTGGAACGGAGACGCAGCTGCATGACATTCTTTTGGCCGTCCATGACGGAAAAAACCGTGGTAGAAGCGAGGGCGAGGAAAATTTCGAGGAGTTCCCGGTTACGGTGGGAGGTCGGGGCCCGAGCGATGCACGTTTCTCTCGTACATGTACGTGCGTGTGTGCGAGGCGTTGGCTCTAACTGAACCCGAGCAAGGCGTTGGGATCTAACTGAACCCGAGCGATTGCACTGCAGGCTACGCGTTACTGAACCCGAGCGATCGTTCGATGGCTGTTAACTGAACCCGATCGAGCGATTCCTTCGCTACTGCTGCTAACTGAAGCCAATCGATGCTGCCTCTGGATGAACAATGAGCATTGCGGGGGGTTTGGATGAATAGTTCCCGGTGGGGGTGGATGAACAGGACCCCGTGGTGTTGCCTCTGGATGAACAGGACCCCGATCGATCGAGCCGGTTGGGGCTGGATGAACAGGACCCCATGGAGGGCTGGATGAATAGGACCACCCCGTGGAGGGCAGGATGAACAGTAGACGGTGGAGGGCAGGATGAACAGTAGCCCGTGGAGGGGTGGTTGAACAGGAGCCCGTGGAGAGGGCTGGTTGAACAGTAGCCGGTGGAGTAGCACGCGGTGGAGGCTGGATGAACAGGAGCCCGTGGATGAACAGTCGCAGGTGGAGGCTGGAGGAGGTCGACGGTGGATGAACAATAGCTCGTGGAGGCTAGAGGGGGTCGACGGTGGAGATGAACAATATCTTGTGGAGTCCCGTTTTGCGGTACGCCACACCCCTCCCGATGAACAGGACCCCCGTTTCGACCGTAGCACTCCAACACAAGTCCGTTTCCTCCGTTTTGCAGTACGCCACACCCCTCCCGATGAACAGGACCCCCGTTTCGACCGTAGGAGGTCCATTTCGTCCGTTTTGCGGTATGCCACACCCCTCCCGATGAACAGGACCCCTGTTTCGACCGTAGGAGCTCCGTTTCATCCGTTTTGCGGTACGCCAGACACCTCCCAATGAACAGGATCCCGTTTCGAACGTGGCCGGTCGAACACAAGGCCATTTCCTCCATTCTACGGTACGCCAGGCCTCGTTTCCATCTCCTGTTCCGTCCAAGGCCTCCCGATGAACATGACGCATTCCATTGCCTCCCCATGAACACGACGCATTCCGTTGCCTCCTGATGAACACGACACATTCCGTTGCTCTCCATGAACACGACGATGACGCTGTTTCTCCGTTCCGACCCAGCCATGTACACGAGCCCTGGCCGTACGTATGCATGAGTAGGCATTCGAGACCCCGCCCGTATGTACACATACGTGGCCGTATTTTCTTTCTTGCACCCTGGCCGATGTACGTACGTGTACATGCTACGTCCGCGCCTCTACTACGACACGTGCGCGCCTCTACATCGACCAGTATGTACGTACACGTTCGCGACCAGAATGACAACACTACGTACGCTTCGACCAGGGTGGGTCCCGACTGTCAGGCACTTCCTTACCTGCGAAGATGTAGCTGGTGGGTCCCAGCAGTCAGGGGGCGAATCGTTTTTTTGCCCAGACGCACTTCCTTGCGTGCGAAGATGTAGCTGGTGGGTCCCAACAGTCAGGGGGAAACATTTTTTTCGCAAAATACAGTGGCCCGTCCGGTGGGTCCCAGCTGTCAGGTGGAGGAATCATTATTTTCCGCGTAATAAGGAAGCACTTCCTTGCTGCGGCCGTGGACCCAGCTGTCAGCCTCTCCATGTATAGTCCACGTCCGATGGAAGTCGTTCCTTGACCACATTGACCACGCCGCGCCGAGAGCACCACGGCGGTGGACGACGGCGAGGCCTAGGAAGGGGACGACACGGAGGCAGGGAAGACTCGGCAGTTGTTTCCCACATGGAGGGGAGTACGACTGTACGAGGGTTTACTGGTTCGTCTGCTGTTGCCGGAGAATAACAGCAGGTGTGGGTGAGTAGAGGGATGGCTAGGCCAACGATGGGAGTACGGTCAGGCGGTGAGGCCTGTGCGGCAGCACAGCCGGCCGCGAGGAGGAGGGAGCAGGCAGTCCCGTCGGCGCTTGTTTGAGCGGCTGGAGCGGGAAGAGCAGAGATTGAAGAAGCACGACGGCCGTTGGATGGGCATCCAACAGTCAGTGCTTGTGCATCCACCTTTTTTTTAGGAAAGCCTCAAATCTGTGGAAAACAGCATACAACCCATCTGCCATTATTTCTAATAATTTACAGCCCATTTGCTAATTCTTAAAGTTTTTTTGGAGCCCATATTCTTTTTGTTAGCATTACAGCCCATATTGTGGCAACGGTTAAAAAATTATACAAAATATTGCATATTTCGGTGCGGTCCGAACTGTTTTTAATCCTGAAATTTCAACTCACATTCAAACTGATTTAAAAAATAAATGTATATCAATATAAAATCCAACAAATTCTCCATGCATAAAAATTAATGTAATTTAAAATCTTGAAATGAAAAAAAAGATATTTGAAACTAATTGCCGGTTTGATGTGTTTTAAAAATGTACAACCCATTTCTCATTGCTGATGGGCCATTTTCTCGGCCAGCCGAACGAAAGCTCTCCTCGTCTTTAAAGATTTGCAGCCCAACAGGCCTGACAAAGCGACTTACTTGGCAAATCACAAAAAAACTGGGCTGTGGTCGTGGACCCAGCTGTCAGCCTCTCCACGTACAGTACTCTTTCGATGGAAGTCGTTCCTTGACCACATTGACCACGCCGCGTGGAGAGCACCACAGTGGTGGACGACGGCGAGGCCTAGGAAGGGGATGACGCGATAGTGGAAGCCCGCGCGGAGAGGACTACGAGGGTTCACTAGTTCGGCTGCGGTGTGAGGCTGACGTCGCCGCAGGGCCTGGCCAGCGATGGGCATAGTAGGGGGCGGTGAGGCCTCTGCGGCAGCACAGTCGGCCACGGGAGGCAGGAGCATGCGGCACGACCGGCGTTGCTTTGGGCGGCTGGAGCAAGAAGACCAGAGGTTGAAGAAGCACTACGGCCGTTGGATGGACATCGTACGGTCACTGGAGCTAGAATCGTTCATATTGACAAAGTTGACAAAGCCCTTCATCCCCGTCAACTTAGTAGGCCCACAAGTCAGCCTCCCAGCAAGGTGGGTCCCAGCTAGCAGGGGGAGTATTCATTTTTTTGTGCGTAATAAGGAGGCACTTCTAGTGGGTCCGAGGTGACAGCTGGGGGAATGTTTTTTTTGCGAAATACGATGGCCCGTCCGGTGGGTCCCAGCAGTCAGGGGGAAATGATTTTTTCGCAAAATACTGGTGGCCCGTCCGGTGGGTCCCCACTGTCAGGTGGAGGAATAATTATTTTCCGGATAATAAGGAGGCACTTCCTTGCGGCTGCCGTGGACCCAGCTGTCAGCCTCTCCACGTACAGTACTCTTCCGATGGAAGTCGGTCGTTGACCACATTGACCATTCTGCGCCGAGAGCACCACGACGGTGGACGACGGCGAGGCCTAGGAAGGGGATGACGCGGAGCCGTGCAAGACACGGCAGTGGATGCCCACGCAGAGAGGAGTACGAGCATTCGTTGGTTCGACTGCGTTGTGAGGCTGCCGTCGGCGCAGAATAACAGGGGGTGTGGGTGAGTGGAGGGATGGCCTGGCCAGTGGTGGGAGTAGTATGGGGGCGGTGAGGCCTCCGCGGTAGCACAGTCGAGGCGGGAGCAAGCGGCACGACCGGCGCTGCTTTGGGCTGCTGGAGCAAGAAGACCAGAGGTTGAAGAAAGCATACGTGGCGTTGACTAAGTTGACAGGGCGTTGCGTGTGCGTCAACCTTTTTTTATGAAAGCATACGCGTCAACCTGTAGTAGGCGCACAAGTCAGCCTCAAATCTGTGGAAAACAACATACAACCCATCTGCCATTGTTTCTAATGATGGACAACCCATTTGCTAATTCTTAAGAATTTTTTTGGAGCCCATCTTCTTTTTGTTAGCATCACACCCCATATTGTGGCCATGGTTAAAAAATATACGAAATTTTGCATATTTCGGTGCAGTCAACTGTTCTTAATCCAGAAATATCGATTCACATTCAAACTATTTTGAAAAATAATTTAAATAAATATAAATTCCAAATAATTGCCCATGCATAAAAATCAATGGAAGTTAAGATCTTGTAATGAAAAATTGAAACTAATTCCCGGTTTGATGTGTTTGAAAAATGTACAGCCCATTTCTGGGCAAACCGAATGAAACTCTCCTCGTCTTGAAAGATTTGCAGCCCAGCAGGGCCGATAAAGCAAGTAGGCCTTGTTTGGGTATTTCTTTAAAAAAATAGAACTGGGCTAGCCATTTTCGGCAAGAAAAAAACACAAATGGGCTCATGATGTGGTAAACATAAATAAAACCCTGGCTACACGGGCCACAGCCCCCGCACAGCCCCGTTGTCACCCTGATCCGTCGCTAAAACTAGTATAAATAACAACTGCTTGTTCCTTAAAATAAACTGCGCGACTTGTTGGGTCCCTGGTGTCAGCCGCTCGTAGTGTAATTCTCTCGTTTATTGACTACGTTGACAATGGCGTGAGCCCCAGATGTCCAACCATTAGGAGGAACCATATTTTTGGGCTTGTACTATAGAGGCACTTGCTTGTGTACTGCCATGACGCTGGTGGGTCCCTACTGTCATCCTCTCCATGTACAGTCATCTCCTTGTTCCTCTCGGTTGTTGACGACGTTGACAACACAAGAGGGTGGCGCACCGCGCACGGCGAGCGAACCAAGGCCACAAGGCGGAGGACGACGGCGAGGCCTCGGACGGAACGAACAGGAGCCGTTGAAGATGCGCTGGTCCAGTCGCAGGCGGAGGGGAGAACGAGGGTTGACTGGTTCGGGCGCGGGTGCATATTGGGGCAGACGTCGCCGGAGAATAACAGGACGTGTGGGGGAATAGAGGGAGAGACTGGCCAACATTGGAGGGTACGTACGGTAGGGCGGCGGAGGCGCAGCCAGCCATGGGAGGCGGGAGCAGGCGGAGCCGACGGGGTGGTTTGGTTTGGGCGATTGGAGGAAGAAGAAGACAAGAGATAGAAGATACACGACAGATGTTGGATGTCAATCCAACGGCTGGTAGGCAGAATCATTTGTTGACTGGCTAGTAAGTCGACACCACCTTGGATAGGCTATTTCCTCGTGGTTCCCAAATGTCAGAATCCAAATCTATCACGGTCATGCAGCCTTTCCTATGAAAATTTACAGCCCATTTTATGTGCTAGTTCGAAATAAGTTTGTGGGTGCTGGTGGGGGCTAATCACTTGGCTTCTGTAATGCACAGTGAGCTCAAGCAGCCGGCGAGAGTGATGTTATTTCCCTTGGTTTGGATTTGTTACAATATTTCACTCTAAATTAAACGAATGGCAAGCCATTTTCCTTGTTTCAAAGAAAATATGACAGTCACAGCCGAGTTGAAAAGGGCAGGAACATCTAACTCCAACTTACAAACTGTACAAAAGCACGAGGGTTAATTGTTCATCAGGTTTACAAAAAAACTGGATTGAAAAGGGCAACAACATCTAACTCCAGCACTATTTTCGGCAGTCACAGTCAAATGGATCGGTCAGGTCCATAGAATGAACATCCTGGGTCGTAAAATTTATTGGATTATGACCACAATATGTTGTAAATAGAAGCCTGGCACGTTCATAAGCTCTTTTGCCCAGCTGAAACTTCTTTTTTTGCTCTTCGACATACCCATCCGTCAAAACCATGCTGCTGATAAACTTAAGCCTGATGGACAATAGTAACCTCTCATTCAGCAGGAAGAATGTGAAAAATCTTGTGTTTGCACGGTTGGCTACATATCGTTCTAGCGCTATTGTCTTCAATCAAATCTCATGAGAAGTGAGAAAATCCCGATGCTTACGAATCCACCAATTGGTTATAACTTTATTACCCCATCATGTTTCCTAAATAGACATGAAGATTGAAAACAATTAAGGTCTAAAAGAAGAGTGTCGAAAGAGCAACAGCTGAACGGTTAATTCTAGTACACTATATGCGGGCTTCCAATGTGCGTGAAATTATCGCCTTTATATACAACTTCTCCAGACATGGAAAGCATTGCAGCAAGCCAATAATCTTGTTCAGATCAAAACTATTCATTTGGATATATAAGATCTTGACAGAATCTAGCACCATTGATAGGCCATCCATGGAGAAACTCTTCATTGAGCATAGAACATAATATTAGTACAAAATGTGTACTCCGAGATGATATATAAATTATGCACAGAAATTTAAATGCAGCTTATGGTTACAAGTGTAGATGATAATATAAAGTACCTGAAGAACTGTGGAGCCAAACACCATATTGAAATGAGCACAGAGATCATGTATTACACCCAAGGTCTCCAGTTTAGGCGTAGAGATGATGGTTATTTGCAACGGTGAATAACTAAAATAAAGGATCAACATTTGAAGTGAAGGGGCATCTTGGATGATGAGCTGCCTTCCGTCAAAAGAAATTCCCATTCTTACAAGGTTAGGCGACTTTATTTGGAGACAACCGATTCTATCTTTGAAAACAAGCACCAAGCACTCCAGCGCAGGGCAACTGGAGTGGATGATGATGTGCAATGAGGCCTCCGATATACGAACCTGCACAAGTGAAAGTTTCTTGAGAAATGGGAGTCGAAGGTTTAGTACCAGATTGTCTGGTAGGTAGCACTTTGCAAAGGTGGCGGTGTGGAGAGAGGACGAAAACCCCGAGATGGACATCGGTGCTGAGGGCACAAGTTCATGGCGTTCGGTATGTGGTATGTGATTTCTAGGGGAATAGTAGAACTCAAGCAGCTGTAGTTCTGTGAATTCAGGGGATTCCAGCCAGGCGTCCACCGTGCAGGGCATGGTATGCTTGCTCAGGTAGCATGACGGGATGCAGAGGCTTTGAATGGAGCCCTGGTGGGAGGAGATGATGCCTTTGGGGATTTCAAAATCATTGAAGAGAGATAGCTGACGACAGTCGAGATTAAGGGGAACAGTGCGCCATAGAGGGCGCCACCGAATTGAGAGGACTTGGGTGCGGCAGCAATCCTTGGTGGGGAGAAGCAACATGATCTCCCCAAGGATGGCGTCTAGGAGATCGCTGATGTGGTCCACCCGAGATTCTACGGGTTCCTGGGATCCGGTGGGGGCGGGGTCACCGCTTCTCCCCGCGCTACCGGGTGCGGGATCTACAACAGGCGTCACCGCTGGTGGGAGCCTCATCTTCTTGGCGCTGGGGTCATCCGACTCCATTTTCCTCGAGGGTGTCGCGTCGCGCTCACGGATTTGAGCAGAGTAACGAATGACGAGCCTAGTTGTAGTGCGAGCGAAGAAGAAGGGGAGCTGGGGGTTTTCTGTAGGAGTGAGGAAGAAGGGGAGCTGGGGTTTTCTATAGGAGTGAGGTGAGGAATTTGGGGGTATGAGTGGAGCGAGCTGACATGAGGTGGGTGGGAGCGAGGACGAAGAAGAGCACCCAGGTTTTTGAATTGATTTTACTATTTACTAGTGTGGATGGGCTGTTTTGTCTTGGGACCCAAGAAACAATTACCACTAGTACAGTGGAGACACTCTACAGCTACCCAGAAAAACAATTACTACTAATACAGTGGAGACACTCTACCGCTTCTGGCTCCTCCTAGGTCATTGAAATGTCTCCCTCTACTAAATGCTTTTATACTTTTGTTCACCGACATGCAGGCCATACAGCGCGCGGGCCCAAATGCCATCCACCAAATTAGAAGGCAGTATGCAGGCGAAGAGTCACCCCGGTCGTAGCGCGGCAGTAACGAGCCGTCGTATCACCAAACCCCACCTCCCCGCAGTCTAAGTTTGACGGACGAAGCAACCATCATTTCACTCTTCGCTGAATCCCCTTCACCGTCACCGTCTTCAAGAAAGGCAACACTTGCATCTGCCACTGTTCTTCTTTTCGAACGAAGGGAAGGTAAGCGGATCCGTGATGTTGGTATATTTTTGTTCAGAGGAAAAAAAGAACTTATGCAAAGCAGTAACCGATCCTCACTCTCTTTTTTGTTTCATTGTCATTGTAATTGTGTTTTCCTTTCAGTGGACTCCTAGTATTCGTCAGTTTCATGATGGACCAAGGAGAACCAGGCAAAGATCTGCCGATATTGGAGCAGACGCGGGGGGCTGATCCCCACGAGACAGAGAGCTCCAAGAAGATGGAGGCAACCACCGAGGCGACCCCAGATCCTGAGATGGTCAACGCCCCGTTTGAGGTTACAGCTGCCGTGGCACTACAGGAGCAATTTTCCCCCTTCGAGGATGTGCCCCCCCCCCGGCTGAGCTGCCTAAGGTAATTTCCTTCTTTGCCGATCTCGATTGTGGTATTTCATCTAAGTATGTGGTGATTTTTTTAGAAAAGGAAGCATGTGGTGATTAATAATGCAAAATTTTATTAGCTTCGATACCATGGTATACGTAGTGGTTTAAATAACTTGTGTTTCTTATATTGAAAAGTAATTCAGAATTTGTTTCTGTTTCAATTAGAGCCCTAATGCAGACAAGAATTGTGTGGTTGTACATGTCAATCGCTATGAGGCGGACGACCTGAATATACGCACTAGGAAAACAGAGTTCTTAGGCTGTTGGATCCTGGAAGCCATTTGCGGTTATACCAATGAAGAGTTGTATTCCAGCCTCACTGTTGTCAGGCGTCTTGTCCAGGGTGTACTGAAGCACAACAAGTTCAAAGCTACTCCTTCGTTTCTGAGGAATACTGTTCTTGTCAAGATTACACAGGAAGATGACGTGGCATGACTCCACAAACAAGTTTATCAGTGGCAAGGCCACAAGGTTGTCTTCATGAAGGTTCACATGATTGAGATGATGCGGGACGTCCTCGATGATGTTCATGCAAGGTTCGTCTTGTGTCCAACCCAAATTAGATCAAGGCATGAAATAGTTGCCCCGGCCAGTGTTTAATAGTAGTTTGAATTGTGTCTAATTATCCGAATCTTGCCTGTTATCGACCCCTCTGGGGCTAGTACTCTGTTTGAATCCGTCTATGGGAACTGTTGCTACTTTAGTGTGCCCATGAATCATGTGAGAACCATCGTAATTGTTGCCGAAACAGATGCGTCCTCACTAGTTTTTTCATGAATATGGCATGGTAAGACATAAGTTGTCACGGTTTATCACACGAGCAGTGTGTGTTTTGATGAAATAGAGCACTCGTTCGAGAACCATGCGCCGACGTATACATAAGTACTTGTAAACACTGTTGGTGCTGCCCCAGTTGTAAGTAGTTGTGCAAAACACGGCACATTGGCTCAGCTCGCTTCAACACTAGGCTATCGACTAGCTAACAATCAACAATCTGATGTCTGACATATAAGCAACTATGTATGTTGTTACAGTGGTTCATGAAGTTAATTGAGGCCACAATGTAATAAATTCCAAACGTTCACACGCTAGTCCAGCGCTCATGTGGAACACTCACATTAAACTCATCTTCATAAAAAACTTGAAAAGCATAAGTTAAGCAATTTTATACATCTCAATGATTCATAGAACATAACAAACATATACTAGTTCACAGCAAAAGACAAAGTTGTGAGAAGGTTTACAAATCAGGAAAAAACAAGCAAGGCTTCTCTCTGAGCAAAGGGCCTCCCGGCAGGCTTAAATTTCCTGGAGTTCACTCTAGTTTTTTCTTGTTGCCACCATTCAGGGTTAGGTTCTCTCATTCCAGAATAACCAATTATAATTGTGGTCTCAGCTGGAATACTGAACTGAACCATGCAGTGTACTGACCAGCTGAAATGCTTGTGCATTCCACTAAATTTAAGCACCGCTATTTGCAGAAATAAGCAGACCACAATGCCTCTTGTCCGCGCACCTGTCCAAAAAACCGCCGTGCAGCCGTGCCAGCTAGTCCTTGGTCCATGGATGAACTGGTAGAAAGTGCATTCCGGACTAGGATGCAGTTGTTTTCGCTCGTCCCTGCACTGCAATCAGGTAGTAAAACGTACGAATCAGCTTCTTTTAGATTGCGTTGGTCATTCTACCTTAGTTACTACCAATGTAGGGATACCTTGAAGATGGGAGGTTAGACGACGGCAGCGAGGGATAGCCATCTCATTTTGCATAGTTGTACTAAAACTGAGGTGTGTGCTTTTGATTGCGCGGATAGAAACGATACGGAGACAGACATCCCGAAACGATATGGAGACAGACATCCCTATTTGTGCAAATAAGAAATATGGTTATTTAAACAGTGACAGATATTACTACTTTCCCCCGTTTCCTCTTAGAACCAAGTCCTAGATTCATGCTACAGCTTTCCCACTTTCTTCCCTGTTTGAACCAACGCTTTGAGTCGACTATATGAAATAGCTTTACTTCTAAACTACTACTACTATAATGCAGCAGTTTTGAAATTGGATTTACCACTCCATCTTCAGTTCTCCCGCCCAAACAAGCATTGGCTCAAAATCCACCGTTCATTTCCCCTCTCATGCATATCACTGTCGTCCATCAAACAAAGGATGACATGATCTGACGGCTAAGAGCTGCCGGACTCGCTCCCGCTCCTTGTGCACATGGCTGACTCTGCTCTCCAAGTAAACAAATAAAGAAGTCCCCGTTGAATCTGGATTGCACCTACTGAAGTTGAGAAATGTCTAGAAACTGCTGCCACCTTCTCACATGCAAGTACGACAAGTTGGCAAATAGCTAGCACATTTTGGTTCCCCGGTGTCACCTGGGAAATAAACACTCTACTACTAACTTATTTTTTTAGATTACTGTAAAAATGGATTTTTTAGATGCCGCTATACCGCAAAGTTTACACTGTTCACATAACATAACATTGCATGGCTGATGCTAGCTAAAGTTTTATTCTGCTTCATCGAGAAATGTAATATTTTTATTATTTGCAGAAAAAGTGTAATATTTTATTTCAGTCATACATAAGCTATACCTCAAGCTAATACAGGACATGAGTGTCTGTCAGACCTAAATGACTTATTTAGTTGCACAAAATAGTCCATAAACATGCATGTAAACCTTCAAACAACTCTGGAACTATACATCAGTGGAACCCAGGAAACATCATATAATAAAACTACAACTTTTATATTGTAATCAAATTCTTACTTGGAACACAGTTTGATTTGTGCAAGTGATTTGCTTCTTATTTCAGAATAGTCCTTAGATCATGCAAACAAACACACTATGATATCTACTCAATATACGAGTACCCATTTATCTCTCTAAAAAGAAGGTATATGAGTATCTATCATACAGAACATATGTGAAAAGCACGTGCCTTAGTAGAAGTCTAGGTGGCTTTGGAACAACGAACGGAAGTAGAAAAGGATCCACACGAAGGGAGCTGGGGCAGTAGAGCAAGGCAGGTTTCGAAGGAATATATACCTGAGGGTCGTCGGCATGTCGCAAAGACGGCGTCAGGAGGCCGCATCTTGGCCACAATACCGCGGGGAGGAAGAAGGGGTCGGAGGCCCTTCCGAGACGGCGCTCTCTCGGAGAGAACGGCACGGCCGCCGATTGGTACACGCGGGCAGCCGTTGGTCTCCTCCCTCGCCGCCGACGACAGAGTGAACTATGCACCTACACCCCTGCCCCGGTCGAGGTTGTCCGGCCGGATTTGTGACCAGCCGTGAGCTGAGAGAGAGTGTGTCCACCTATGTGTTGCTTAGATCTGGAGAGCATGAGAGAGTGAACGAGAGGAACCCTAGTAAAGCAAGCGCTAAGGCTCCTGCTTTTATATATAGTGGAGTGATTTTGTTGTACCAGCTTCAAAAAAATGCGCTCCTACGTGTACCCGCGAGTGGCTGTGAGAGAACTAGTGGGTGCGTGCACCGCTTCTCTTCGTGAGAGTACAATATACTATGCCCAAAGAACGTTCGCCGCAAGAGTAATAGTACAAGTGTGTGACGTGTGAGCTAAAATAAAATGTGCGCGCCATATTTTGTTTTTTAGAAGTTTTGAGGGTAGGGTGTGAAGAGCACATATGTGCGTGACGTCTACCTGCAGATAGACGGTGGGCGCGACGTGCGAGTCTGCGAGAGGACTCGGGAGAGTCGTGACTCTGTCAGTTTTTCCATGTCATTTAATAGAACAGCCACTCCTCCTACACACAAATCTTCCACGTGAGTGTTAGCAACTGTCGTATGGTCCCTCCGTTCTGAAATGCAGTGCATATAGCTTTATTGAAAATTCGAACCTCACAAACTTTTACCGAGTTTTCGTGTACCAAATTGCACATATGGAATACCATGTATATATCATTTTATTCATCTTCGAGAGGTAACTATAAAGTTTGGTGAGGAGTCTACAAAGAAAGACCATCGTATCACCCACAGCAATTTCAAGCATCCTTTAGTGTCGAGGAATATCATAGGAACTCTATATGATATGATTTTTATAGGATTTTTTTCCTTTAGAGCCAATTGGTTCATAGGAATAGATTCATATACTCCACATTCCAAAGGAAATAAACATGATATCATTTCTATACCTTTAGAGCCACTTGGTTCATATGAATGGATTCCTATACTCCCTTAATTTCAAAGGAAAATAAACATTAGCGTATATTCAATAGAAAAGTTCCTATGAGATGAACCAAATTACATCTCTTTTCTAATCCCTCCTCATAGGAATTGAGAAACATGTCATCTCTAGAATCAATAGAAAAGTTCCTATGACACTACTAGAAAAAGGGATATAGATGGGATTGACACTAATAGCGCACCAGACAAGTGGTGCGCCATTAGTATATACTAATGGCGCACCACCATCTGATACACCATTAGAGTTGAAACTACTAATGGCGCACCAGGCCCAGGGTGCGCCATTAGTATCAAAATTTTTTTTTAACTAATGCGCTTGTCCAAACATACTAATGGCGCATCCAGAAACAGTGCGCCATTACTAGTTGTAACTAGTAATGGCGCACCTGTCGGAAAGTGCGCCACTAATGTTGTTTTTTTATTATATTTTTTATTCCTTTTTTTTGCAAAACTACTAATGGCGCACGGTTCCACCGTGCGCCATTAGTGCGCCATTAGTATGTTTTTTTTGCAAAACTACTAATGGCGCACCACTAGAAGGTGCGCCATTAGTAACCTGGATTACTAATGGCGCATTTAGAGTTGGTGCGCCATTAGTAAGTGGACAGCAACAAGATATTTTGGACAGCCTCTCGTACCCACACTCACTTTCTCCCCACTTCATTCTCTCCACCTCCTCCTTGTCTCGGGTGCCTCCTCTTTTTCACCTCATTTCCACCATAGATTCATTCAATTTAAGTGGTTAAATTACCATGTTTTGATAGGTAAGTAAGGGAGGAAGCTATATTTATGTTGTTCTCCCTACAACAATGTGCACATGCACTTTTTATGGCCTAGCTAGATCTATGTATGTTCGTGGTGTTGCATATGTTTGTGGTGTTGCATATGTGTTTGTGTTTGGAGGTGTACCGGTATTTGAAATGCGATAGTTGCCAATATTTTGCCGGAATGTTGATTCATTTCCGTTTCGGCGAGAATTTTGGCATTAAGCATTCTTTTTGGTCCTATTTTTAGGGAAAGTCATGCCAAATTTTTTCTTGGTTCTAAAATATCGTTTTGCTCTACCCCGCAGGCGACCATGGTCCGCACGATGACCGAAGGCATCGTGAATAGGTTTTTGAGGTCCGCGAAGGCCGAGATGCTTCAAAAGAACGAGACGAAGATAAGATGTCCGTGTCGAAGATGCAAGCTGAAGAGCCTTATTGCGGACCCGGAATCCGGGCAGGTGCGGGACCACCTGCTCTTGCGTGGTTTCATGGATGGCTATCGGTGGCAAGGTGATGAAGATGACTACGAAGTCGTCCATGGGGGCCGGGCAAGAAATGAGGAAGGGCAGCAAGACAACCCGCGGCTCGGGCAGGCGAGAAGACGAAGAATCCCCAGGAGATGATCACAATGGTGATGCTGTACACAGTCATCATGTAGAAGATGCAGGACATGATGATGAGAAAGATGCCGGAGCAGACGACGGGCATGATCATGAAGATGATGATGCCGGCGGAGCAGACGACGCTGGACCATTGATGGGCTGGGTGCAGGACCCTCATATTCAAGAGCTGCTTCTCAAGTAGACGGATAACGCAAGAGCTGCCGCCCGAGAGAAAGCCAAGATGGATCAACTTGAGTTAGACGCGGTTACTCCATTGTATGAAGGATGCAGGCCCGAGGATACCCACCTGAAAGTAATGCTCATGGCTCTGGAGATGAAGGTAAAATACAAAATGACTGACGCATGCTTCGACGAGAACATGCCATTCTGGCACGAACGTCTTCCCAAGGGGAACAAGTGCCCGACCAGTTTGGAGGAGGCGAAGAAAATCGTGTGTCCTCTGGATTTACCGCACGTGAAATACCATGTGTGCATGAACAATTGCATCATTTATCGGGACGAGCACGCAGAATCTACCATATGTCCGGTGTGCGGCGTCACTCGATACAAGAAGAGGAAGAAAGCTCCTCGAAAAGTGGTGTGGTACTTTCCGATCACTCCTCGTCTGCAGCGGTATTTCGCGGATCCTAAGGTAGCAAAGCTCCTGCGTTGGCACGCGGATAGGGAGGAGAAGAAGCGAGAAGATGACGCAAATGATCCGGAGATAGATAAAAAAGACAAGATGTTGAGTCACCCTAAGGATGCGAGCCAGTGGCAAGCGTTGAACTTTGAAGACCTAGAATTTGGGAACGATCCAAGGAACATCGTGCTGGGTGCGAGCACCGATGGAGTCAATCCGTTTGGCAGCCAAAGAAGCACACATAGCACCTGGCCTGTGTTTGTGTGGATGTACAACCTTCCCCCTGGTTGTGCATGAAGAGGAAGTACATTCACATGAGTATGCTAATTGAAGGACCGAAACAACCAGGGAACGACATCAATCTGTATCTGGGGCTGTTGAAAGAGGAGCTTGACACGCTGTGGAAAATGCCAGCCAATACGTGGAATGCCGCAGAGAAAGAATATTTCCCTATGAGAGCCGCGCTGCTCACGACGGTGCATGACTATCTCGATTACGGATATGTCGCGGGGCAGGTGGTCCACGGATTTTCTGGATGTGTCAGGTGCATGGATGACACAACGTATCGCCAGCTAGATAGAGATCCCGGGTCTTCGAAAACCGTGTTCATGGGACATCGAAGGTGGCTTTGCGACGATGACCTGTGGAGAAAATGCAAGGATCTGTTCGATGGTGAAACCGAACCCCGAGGACGCCCGCGTACGAGGAGCGGCAAGGAAATAGACGAGCTGTTGAAAAATTGGAAAGATTGCCCACTGCCGGGAAAGAAGCAAAAGGCGCCAGAACCGGGAAAGAAGCGAAAGGCGCCAGAGCCGCTGCTGAAGATATGGAAAACGAGGTCTGTTTTCTGGGACTTGCCGTACTGGAAGATCCACCGTGTGCCTCACAGCCTTGATGTCATGCATATCACGAAGAACATGTGCGAGAGTCTGCTTGGTACCCTGCTCAACATGCCAGAGAGGACCAAAGATGGGCCGAAAGCAAGGGCAGACTTGAAATCAATGGGCATCAGGCAGGAGCTTCACGCTATATATGATGATGATGATGATGATGAGGCGAAGCAGGACACGGAAAGTCGTCGCAAAGGCAAAAAGGCCAAGAAGACCGGAAATGACTACCCTCCCGCGTGCTTCACTCTAAGTCAGGAGGAGATCGAGCAGTTTTTCACCTGCCTCCTAGGAGTAAAACTTCCTTACGGTTACGCGGGGAAGATAAGCAGATACCTAGACCCAGCAAAGCAGAAGTTCAGCGGAATGAAGTCTCACGACTATCACGTGCTGATGACGTAGATACTTCCAGTTGCAATCCGTGGGATTATGGACGTGCACGTCCGTGAAACGCTATTTGGCCTATGCAACTTTTTCGACGTCATCTCTCGGAAGTTTGTTGGCGTGAGGCAACTCAGAAGGCTACAGGAAGAGATCATGGTGATACTATGCAAGCTTGAGATGTACTTCCCGCCCGCATTCTTCGACGTTATGGTGCATCTGCTGGTCCATATCATGGACGATATCATCCAACTCGGGCCGACGTTCCTGCACAGCATGATGCCGTTCGAAAGGATGAATGGTGTCATCAAAGGATACGTTCGCAACATGTCACGTCCAGAGGGAAGCATAGCCAGGGGCTTTCTGACCGAAGAGTGCATCTCCTACTGCACGAATTATCTAGGCATCGAGAACCCCGTTGGTCTGCCCGTCAACAGGCACCTCGGCAGGCTCACTGGATGGGGTCACCGTGAGGGTCGCCGCGAAATGCATGTCGACTTCGAGGGTCGACTCGCCGACTTTGAAAGAGCAAACCTAGTCGCGCTACAACACATAGATGTGGTCGATCCTTGGGTGGTAGAGCACAAAACCTTTATTAAGAAGACGTACAATGACCGAGGCCAACAGAGGACGGACGGAGATATACTCAAAGAGCACAACTCATGTTTCACGCGTTGGTTCAAGCAGAAGCTTCTGTCGTACCCTTTACATGAGGATTCTTCCGCGGAAGAACAACTCATATTCGCCTTGTCACAGGGCGCTGAGCACAACCTGATGACCTATGAGGCGTACGATATCAACGGCTACACATTCTACACCGAGGCCAAGGACATGAAGAGCGATGGTTATTAGAACTCCAGGGTAACGATGGAATCCTACACCGGTAACGACAAGGACAGATACTACGGAAGGATCGAGGAGATCTGGGAGCTGAGCTACGCTGGAGAGAAGGTCCCGATGTTCCGTGTCAGATGGGCGAAGAGCGTCCTAAAAGAAGACCGGTATTTCACCACCATGGTTATACCCGAAGCCAAATCCAAGACCGCGGGCGCAAACATCACCGCGGAAAATGAGCCATGGGTACTGGCTTCCCAAGTGGACCAATGCTTCTTCATTACCGACCCGTTAAAGCCCAGTCGTGTTGTCGTGAGGAGAGGCAAAAGGAAGATCATCGGAATGGATGGAGTAGCCAATGAGCAAGACTTCGACAAGTACGGCGACCCGAGGATTGAACATGACGACGATGATGAAGTAGCAGCATACACCACAAGAAGAAGCAGGACCACCCTACCTAAAGGACGTCCGTTCCACAGAAGAACTCCATTTGCGAAAAAGAAGGGCAAGAAGATTGTGAACAGATAGCTAGCTAATATCGATTGTATTTAAATCGTAGCCTTCATTTCTCGATTGTATTTCATGGGCACTTTTTGAACTATCATGAATATTTTTAAATTTCATGGACACTCGATCTCGATCCCCCTCCATCTCGATCGCTATCCCACCTCGCCAGATCTGGTCCCCCTCGCCACCGAGCACCCCCCGGTCCACCGGCCGCCGCCGACCCCCCGCACCCTCGATTCCCCTACTCAACCGCCGCCACCGACCCCCCGCACTCCTCCCCTACTCAACCGCCGCCGACGACCCCCCGCACCCCGCGCACCCTCCCCCACTCCACCGGCATTACTGTTTGATGATATT